>NC_047503.1:5893936-6078126 GCF_902827115.2 Pseudochaenichthys georgianus | reverse complement strand
AGTCCTCTCCTGCTGATGTTCAGGTGTATATCAGTATGTAGTGTCTCTACTTTAAAGAGTCCTCTCCTGCTGATGTTCAGGTGTATATCAGTATGTAGTGTCTCTACTTTAAAGAGTCCTCTCCTGCTGATGTTCAGGTGTATATCAGTATGTAGTGTCTCACTTTAAAGAGTCCTCTCCTGCTGATGTTCAGGTGTATATCAGTATGTCTCTACTTTAAAGAGTCCTCTCCTGCTGATGTTCAGGTGTATATCAGTATGTAGTGTCTCTACTTTAAAGAGTCCTCCATGCTGATGTTCAGGTGTATCAGTATGTAGTGTCTCCACTTAAAGAGTCCTCTCCTGCTGATGTTCAGGTGTATATCAGTATGTAGTGTCTCCCTTTAAAGAGTCCTCTTCTGCTGATGTTCAGGTGTATATCAGTATGTAGGTGTCTCTACTTTAAAGAGTCCTCTCCTGCTGATGTTCAGGTGTATATCAGTATGTAGTGTCTCACTTTAAAGAGTCCTCTCCTGCTGATGTTCAGGTGTATATCAGTATGTAGTGTCTCCACTTTAAAGAGTCCTCTCCTGCTGATGTTCAGGTGTATATCAGTATAGTGTCTCTACTTTAAAGAGTCTCTCCTGCTGATGTCAGGTGTATATCAGTATGTAGTGTCTCTACTTTAAAGAGTCCTCTCCTGCTGATGTTCAGGTGATATCAGTATGTAGTGTCTCTACTTTAAAGAGTCCTCTCCTGCTGATGTTCAGGTGTATATCAGTATGTAGGTCTCTACTTTAAAGAGTCCTTTCTGCTGATGTTCATGTTATATCAGTATGTAGTGTCTCTACTTTAAAGAGTCCTCCCTGCTGATGTTCAGGTGTATATCAGTATGTAGTGTCTCTACTTTAAAGAGTCCTCTCTGATGATGTGTTCAGTATTAGTGTTCTACTTTAAAGAGTCCTCTCTGCTGATGTTCAGGTGTATACAGTATGTAGTGTCTTACTTTAAAGAGTCCTCTCTGCTGATGTTCAGGTGTATATCAGTATGTAGTGTCTACTTTAAAGAGTCCTCTCTGCTGATGTTCAGGTGTATATCAGTATGAGTGTCTCTACTTTAAAGAGTCCTCTCCTGCTGATGTTCAGGTGTATATCAGTAGTAGTGTCTTACTTAAAGAGTCCTCTCCTGATGTTCAGGTGTATATCAGTATAGTGTATCTACTTTAAAGAGTCCTCTCCTGCTGATGTTCAGGTGTATCAGTATAGTGTCTCTACTTTAAAGAGTCTCTGCTGATGTTCAGGGTATATCAGTATGAAGTGTCTCTACTTTAAAGAGTCTCCTGCTGATGTTCAGGTGTATTATGTCTATACTTTAAAGAGTCTCTGCTGATGTTAGGTGTAGTAGTCTATAAAGAGTCTGCCTACTAGTGTTACAAAGAGTCTCTCCTGCTGATGTTCAGGTGTATATCAGTATGAAGTGTCTCTACTTTAAAGAGTCCTCTCCTGCTGATGTTCAGGTGTACTTAGTGTCTCTACTTTAAAGAGTCTTCTCCTGCTGATGTTCAGGTGTATATCGCTACGTAGTGTCTCTACTTTAAAGAGTCCTCTCCTGCTGATGTTCAGGTGTATATCGGTATGTCGTGCCTCTACTTTAAAGAGTCTTCTCCTGCTGATGTTCAGGTGTACTTAGTGTCTCTACTTTAAAGAGTCCTCTCCTGCCGATGTTCAGTTGTATATCGGTATGTAGTGTCTTCACTTTAAAGAGTCCTACAATTAGATGGAAAACAGTTACAAAGAGACAGACAATTACAACAAAGAGACAATTAATCACCATAAAAAAATATTTTAGTACAGAAATGTTTTCATTGAAGTGAATGTGTATTAATCCTGTAAAAAAAAGTTTTATTCAAAATGGCACTTCATCAAAATGCAATTGAGTGCAACTTCAACGTAACTGTATTTTTGGTTCCTATTACATAAGATAAGATGTACTTTATTATCCCAAATGGGAAATGTTTGCGTTGCAGCAGCATAAAAAACAAGGCATTGCACATAATTAGAAATAAAAGAGTAGAAATAAACATTTCAAAATTTGAAACATATCAAAATAGAAATGTCTTTATCTAAACACAATTGCATTGCTAGGCAACAGCATGGTTCCATTCTTACTTCCTGTCAGCTGATGTCCTTCACTCCTTATTTGGAATGGAACCTTCAGAATGATGACATCATCTGTTGCCTTCATGTAGAATTCTGAATTCTGCATTGATATTCTAAGAGTTTGCAGGACCTGGCTGTGACGGGGAATTCATCAGAGCATCAGAGAATTAGGCAGAAGGCAGAAGGAATTTGTCCAGCTCGTGTCAGATCATTGAAGAGATTAGGGATACTTACAGTTTTTTTAGCGAGATAATCTTCACAAGTGAACTCAACTTTTGTGGGATTTTTGTGACGTTAATTCAGTCGAACAATTACATTTAGTTTGCTAAACAACAGGTCATTTTGTCACAGCAGTAGAGATGGAGATGAACAATAGAGATGAGCTAGCAGCCAAGCTCGAGATTCTGCAAAAAGAAAATCAGGAAATGAAGTTGTTGCTGGAGCAGGAGAGGACTTTCAGGGATAAGCTTGAGTGTTGTGTTGAGGAGAAAGATGCAAAGATGGCCGCCTTGCAAAAGACTAACCAAGAACTCAAACAACTAAAGGATCGTTGTGTTGAGGAGAAAGCTGTAAAGATAACTGCTCTGCGTGAGAGAAACCAGGAAATCACACAACTGAAGGAGCGTTGTGTTGAGGAGAGAGCTGGAAACGTAGCTGCTCTGCGTGAGAAAAACCAGGAAATCACACAACTGAAGAAGCGTTGTGTTAAGGAGGAGGGAAATATGGCCGCCTTGCAAACAAAAAACCAGGAAATCACACAACTGAAGGAGCGTTGTGTTGAGGAGAGAGCTGTAAAGTTAGCTGCTTGATGAGAGAAACCAGGAAATCAGACAACTGAAGAAGCGTTGTGTTAAGGAGGAGGCAAATGTGGCCGCCTTGCAAACAACAAACCAGGAACTCAAACAACAAAACTTGCGTTGCGTTGAGGAGAAAGATGCAGAGATAGCTACTTTTCTGAAGGAAAACCAAACACTGAAACAAGAGAAGGAACGTTGTGTGGTGGAGGAGGTGAGGTGGACAAGAAGGAGGATGTGGAGGTGAAAGTGGAACTAGAAGTTAGGCACGATGTGAACATGAATGCCCTGGAAATTGAGCAGAAAGTCTTGCGCGGAAAGAATGAGGAACTGAACATGAAATATGGAAAGCTCCTCAAGATGCACGAGAAGGAAAAAGCAGAGATGGCCGCCTTGAGAAAGACAAACCAGGATCTCAAACAACTGAAAGAACCCTGTTGGAGGAGAAGGATGCAGAGATAGTTGCTTGCAGACAAACCAGGAACTCAAACAAGAGAAGTTGCGTTTCTTGAGGGAAACATTTTGAGATAGTCGTTTTGCATGAGAGAAACCAGGAACTGGAACAACAGATGGAACGTTGTGTGGAGGAGAAGGATGCAGAGATAGTTGCTTTGCATGAGAGAAACCAGGAACTGGAAAAAAGAAGGAACGTTGTGTGGAGGAGAAGGATGCAGAGATAGTTGCTTCGCATGAGAGAAACAGGAACTGGAACAACAGATGGAACCCTGTGTTGAGGAGCAAGGTGTAGAGATGGCTGCTTTGTTGAAGGAAACAAAACACTGAAACAAGAGAAGGAGCGTTGTGTTGAGGAAAAGCTGTAAAGATAGCTGCTCTGCGTGAGAGAAACCAGGAAATCAGACAACTGAAGGAGCGTTGTGTTGAGGAGAGAACTGTAAAGATAACTGCTCTGCGTGAGAGAAACCAGGAAATCACACAACTGAAGGAGCGTTGTGTTGAGGAGGAGGGAAATATGGCCGCCTTGCAAACAAAAAAACAGGAAATCACACAACTGAAGGAGCGTTGTGTTGAGGAGAGAGCTGTAAAGATAGCTGCTCTGCGTGAGAGAAACCATGAAATCACACAACTGAAGGAGCGTTGTGTTGAGGAGAGAGCTGTAAAGATAGCTGCTCTGCGTGAGAGAAACCAGGAAATCAGACAATGGAAGAAGCGTTGTGTTAAGGAGGAGGCAAATATGGCCGCCTTGCAAACAACAAACCAGGAACTCAAACAACAAAACTTGCGTTGCGTTGAGGAGAAAGATGCAGAGATAGCTACTTTTCTGAAGGAAATACAAACACTGAAACAAGAGAAGGAACGTTGTGTGGTGGAGGAGGTGAAGGTGGACAAGAAGGAGGATGTGGAGGTGAAAGTGGAACTAGAAGTTAGGCACGATGTGAACATGAATGCCCTGGAAATTGAGCAGAAAGTCTTGCGCGGAAAGAATGAGGAACTGAACATGAAATATGGAAAGCTCCTCAAGATGCACGAGAAGGACAAAGCAGAGATGGCCCGCCTTGAGAAAGACAAACCAGGATCTCAAACAACTGAAAGAACCCTGTGTTGAGGAGCAGGATGCAGAGATGGCTGCCTTGCAAAAGACAAACCAGGAACTCAAACAAGAGAAGTTGCGTTTTCTTGAGGTGAAACATTTTGAGATAGTCGTTTTGCATGAGAGAAACCAGGAACTGGAACAACAGATGGAACGTTGTGTGGAGGAGAAGGATGCAGAGATAGTCGTTTTGCATGAGAGAAACCAGGAACTGGAACAACAGATGGAACGTTGTGTGGAGGAGAAGGATGCAGAGATAGTTGCTTTGCATGAGAGAAACCAGGAACTGGAACAAAAGAAGGAACGTTGTGTGGAGGAGAAGGATGCAGAGATAGTTGCTTCGCATGAGAGAAACCAGGAACTGGAACAACAGATGGAACGTTGTGTGGAGGAGAAGGATGCAGAGATAGTTGCTTTGCATGATAGAAACCAGGAACTGGAACAACAGATGGAACCCTGTGTTGAGGAGCAAGGTGTAGAGATGGCTGCTTTGTTGAAGGAAAACAAAACACTGAAACAAGAGAAGGAGCGTTGTGTTGAGGAGAAAGCTGTAAAGATAACTGCTCTGCGTGAGAGAAACCAGGAAATCAGACAACTGAAAGGAGCGTTGTGTTGAGGAAGAGAGCTGTACAGTTAGCTGCTCTGCGTGAGAGAAACCAGGAAATCACACAACTGAAGAAGCGTTGTGTTAAGGAGGAGGCAAATGTGGCCGCCTTGCAAACAACAAACCAGGAACTCAAACAACAAAACTTGCGTTGCGTTGAGGAGAAAGATGCAGAGATAGCTACTTTTCTGAAGGAAAACCAAACACTGAAACAAGAGAAGGAACGTTGTGTGGTGGAGGAGGTGAAGGTGGACAAGAAGGAGGATGTGGAGGTGAAAGTGGAACTAGAAGTTAGGCACGATGTGAACATGAATGCCCTGGAAATTGAGCAGAAAGTCTTTGCGCGGAAAGAATGAGGAAACTGAACATGAAATATGGAAAGCTCCTCAAGATGCACGAGAAGGACAAAGCAGAGATGGCCGCCTTGAGAAAGACAAACCAGGATCTCAAACAACTGAAAGAACCCTGTGTTGAGGAGAAGGATGCAGAGATAGTTGCTTTGCATGATAGAAACCAGGAACTGGAACAACAGAAGGAACGTTGTGTGGAGGAGAAGGATGCAGAGATAGTTGCTTTGCATGATAGAAACCAGGAACTGGAACAACAGAAGGAACGTTGTGTGGAGGAGAAGGATGCAGAGATAGTTGCTTTGCATGATAGAAACCAGGAACTGGAACAACAGAAGGAACGTTGTGTTGAGGAGAAGGATGCAGAGATTGCCGCCTTGCTGAAGAAACAGCTGAAAAAACCACCAAAGGCACTCTGCGTGGTGAAGGAGGAGCTTGTGGAGGTACAGGTGGAGTTGGAGGTGGAACAGGAAGTGAGGGTGGATCCACCTGAGCAAACCAATGAGCCGATCCCCACAACGCAGAGGAGGACAACACACGGTGGAGAAGATTAATCAATTCCTTTTCTTGTATCCGCCCAAACGTCAACGATGACTAAAAGGAAAACATGAGACTCAAAGGCAGCCCTGACATCGGCTTTAAAAACTTAAAAAAACTTTAAAAAACAAACTCACAACAACAACAAATAATAAGACATTAAAACATTTCAAGTCTAAAGCTCAAAGTGAGTGAGCAACAACATATACTCACAGCCAGTCAGGATATATATTTAAACACTTAACAGTTATTAGATCTGGTTAGACATCAACAAAGGTTCCAGAAGAGACTCACAGTGATGTGCAGTTTTAGCCACTAGGGGCAAAAAAACAACCTTAATTTAAAAGAAATAACTATTCCCTTTGCTTCTAGTACCCTTAAATAAGAGGAACATTTAGTCATTACAAGTGATCAGGTTTATGTTATATCGTCATGTTTAGTTTATAGTATCCACTTTTTTCATATTTATTGAAATAGTTCATTTTCATATTTATGTTATATTTATCATGTTTGGTTAATAGTCAATTTTTATATGTATCTTATATTGTCATATTTACTTAATAGTACATTTCTATATTTATGTTTAGTCCATTGTTTACTTGTTAAGTTAAAGTATAGTTGTGTCAATCAATAAAAAAAACGTTTTATAATGATAACAATACTGACAACGTTGATTTATTTTACGTTTGTTTCTCCTGTCTACGTTTAACTTCTTACTTTTAATTTCAAGTCACCAGAGATTTAATCTGAGAATTCAACTAATAAAAACATTCAATACAAATACATTTAAATTAAAAACAACACTAGAATTATTTCTCGTCTGTTCCTCCTGTTTTTGTCTAGTTACCTTCAATTGAGTGACTTTAGCTCACCTGGCTCTGCCCTGATCAATACACTGACCTTAAAGCTACTTCAGTACAATACTTTATTACCTTGTTTTACAAAAGTTTGCATTCAACAATTATCATAATAAATATAAACAAAGGAAAAAACAACACTATGTATTTGATTTCTTCAAGTTTGTTTTAATTTAGTCAACTAAAAACTAGATCTTTTGTTTACATGTCTGCTGATGTTCAGGTGTATTCAGTGTAATGTCTCTACTTTAAAGAGTCCTCTCCTGCTGATGTTCAGATGTATCAGTATGTAGTGTCTCCACTTTAAAGAGTCCTCTCATGCTGATGTTCAGGTGTATATCAGTGTAATGTCTCTACTTTAAAGAGTCCTCTCCTGCTGATGTTCAGATGTATATCAGTATGTAGTGTCTCCACTTTAAAGAGTCCTCTCCTGCTGATGTTCAGGTGTATATCAGTGTAGTGTCTCTACTTTAAAGAGTCCTCTCCTGCTGATGTTCAGGTGTATATCAGTATGTAGTCTCTCCACTTTAAAGAGTCCTCTCCTGATGATGTGCAGTGTATATCAGTATGTAGTGTCTCTACTTTAAAGAGTACTCTCCTGCTGATGTTCAGGTATATCAGTATGTAGTGTCTCTACTTTAAAGAGTCCTCTCCTGCTGATGTTCAGGTGTATATCAGTATGTAGTGTCTCTACTTTAAAGAGTCCTCTCCTGCTGATGTTCAGGTGTATATCAGTATGTAGTGTCTCCACTTTAAAGAGTCCTCCTACTGATGTTCATGTTTATATCAGTATGTAGTGTCTCTACTTTAAAGAGTCCTCTCCTGCTGATGTTCAGGTGTATATCAGTATGTAGTGTCTCCACTTTAAAGAGTCCTCTCCTGCTGATGTTCAGGTGTATATCAGTATGTAGTGTCTCTACTTTAAAGAGTCCTCTCCTGCTGATGTTCAGGTGTATATCAGTATGTAGTGTCTCCACTTTAAAGAGTCCTCTCCTGCTGATGTTCAGGTGTATATCAGTATGTAGTGTCTCCACTTTAAAGAGTCCTCTTCTGCTGATGTTCAGGTGTATATCAGTATGTAGTGTCTCTACTTTAAAGAATCCTCTCCTGCTGATGTTCAGGTGTATATCAGTATGTAGTGTCTCCACTTTAAAGAGTCCTCTCCTGCTGATGTTCAGGTGTATATCAGTATGTAGTGTCTCCACTTTAAATAGTCCTTTCCTGCTGATGTTCAGGTGTATATCAGTATGAAGTGTCTCTACTTTAAAGAGTCCTCTCCTTCTGATGTTCAGGTGTATATCAGTATGTAGTGTCTCTACTTTAAAGAGTCCTCTCCTGCTGATGTTCAGGTGTATATCAGTATGTAGTGTATCTACTTTAAAGAGTCATCTCTTGCTGATGTTCAGGTGTATATCAGTATGTAGTGTCTCTACTTTAAAGAGTCCTCTTCTGCTGATGTTCAGGTGTATATCAGTATGTAGTGTCTCTACTTTAAAGAGTCCTCTCTGCTGATGTTCATGTTTATATCAGTATGTAGTGTCTCTACTTTAAAGAGTCCTCTCCTGCTGATGTTCAGGTGTATATAAGTGTATGTAGTGTCTCCACTTTAAAGAGTCCTCTCCAATGTTCAGGTGTTATCAGTATGTAGTGTCTCTACTTTAAAGAGTCCTCTTCTGCTGATGTTCCAACCCAGTCTCACGGCATTTCGTGTTCACCAACACGATTTTTAATCTATTGATTCGTGTTCACCATCACGATGTGCCCCTTTTTTTTTCGTGTTGCACAGCACGATTTTAAAAGCAATGTATTTCTACTGGTAACGTGTTTCGTGCCTGCAGGCTGCAGCACGTCTTTTTCTCCGGTCGGGTCGTGGAAGACCGGAAGCTGTGTGGTTCATAAAAACATGTTCTTACTCAATATCAAGCCACAATTATTGCTTTTATTTTAAATCGTATAATTTCGGACTTTTGTTGCCGTCTGTGAGGAAAATAAATGGGGCTCAGAGCCTCAGGATACTGAAATCTGTATTTTTAAATCTTTTTTTCCTTCTAATTTGTTATTCTTTTGAAAGTAACACAGTGTTATTTACTCACCAATAACACACAATTATCCTTGCTTTTATTTATTGGTTTAATTCCATAATCTCGGGCTTTTTTGGTGTCCGTCAGGAACTGAATTTCAAAATAAAAATAACCGGAAACAGACGTAGGCCTATAAGGGACATTTCGAGCATCATTGCGATTGTCAACATTTCTGAGTTTAGGATGGCCGAAGACACTACACTACCCATAATCCCCAGCTATCGTTTAGGACTACAGTTCCCGTAAGGTTACGCAGAGCGTCAAACAGCTGTGTGAAATGGAACGAAACCACGCCCGACTATCCAAAACTGGAATCGAACACCCCTCCAGAACTACAAATGCTGGCTATTGTGTTTCGCAAAATGTTCTATGGGACGTCTCTACGGAACGTTTTCGTTTTTTCCCACAATTAGAAGTTGCCATTATTAAACACATTGGTGTTATCAAATGTAAAACATATAATTAATAAATGGGTGAAAATCACTTGTGTCCATAATGCGCAGCATTATATTAATGCCGTATACCCACATGACAGCTCATTGCTACTTTGTAATTCTACTCCACTACAATTCAGAGGTTAACCTGGTATTTTTACTCCACATTTATTTGAGTTACTTTGCAGATTCTGATTAATTATGAAATATAAACAACCCTTAAATCAGACTTTAGTTACACCTGAGTAAAATTCTTCAGACTAAACATGTATCTGCAATTGACATGAATGGAAACAAATAATAAAGTATATTCATTACTCGTTACTCTACTAATAGTTCATTAAAGACTGTATATTATGGCTATTTTGCACATCCCTTTCAAGATTTTCAAAGGTTTATTGACATATCATACACAACTACGGTGTAGTTATGCAATGAATGAAAAACTAGGGTCACAGGTTCCTCAACAGTGCATTACAAGACATTTATCAATATGTGTGTACCTCCACCATTAAACTGTCATATTCTGCACATTTCTTATTCTATCTACATACATAAGAGTATAATTAATGTGTATAATATCAGTTAAAATAAGTGCTTCAACATAGTT
The DNA here is from genome assembly GCF_902827115.2 of Pseudochaenichthys georgianus. Lineage (NCBI taxonomy): Eukaryota > Metazoa > Chordata > Actinopteri > Perciformes > Channichthyidae > Pseudochaenichthys > Pseudochaenichthys georgianus. The sequence continues at coordinate 6,068,176 of NC_047503.1, read as the reverse complement.
AACATTGCAGGAAAGCAATATATTAGACGTTAATTACTTTGTCAGGCATAATATTTAATATTTAATGTTTAAATAAAGGTTAATCCGTTTTTCTGTTTTGCACCTCCTCCTATTAATATCTGTGTACATCCTGCACTAAACTGTTGTATTGTAGAGATCACTTATAGTATCTTCTTGATTTTTTATATTCTATATTTCTATATTTATACTTTCCCCCTATGAAAGTATGTACTCTTAATATTTTTAATCAAATATAACACATAAAAACAATAATTCAATAACGTGCTTTAACCACTAGGAGGTGCACACAAGGTACACACAGCCATAATAACTTTGTATTATTAGTGTGTATGTACAACATCTGAAGATGTATAGTTTTATGCATGCTTTCACATCATTTTACAGCATATTGCTATACTATTTCAGACTCAGTATTTACATTCCTACATTCAAAGAAAATCAGTAATATCTTTGAAAACTACAGTCCTTTTCTATCAGCTGTGCACCGTTATGGTGTAAATATAACCTATCTATGAATTAGATCAAATGTAAAAGTCAGCCGAATTAGTGTTGATACTGCAAGGAGACGTATTGTGTGAAGAGAAATTGAAGATGTTGTTTAATTGTTGATATATTTATGATCCACGTCAAGTATTCAGTTTCGGCGCCATTTCTTCCAGTTTTTCCAAAGGTCTTCTCATCAGGGCTCTCTAAATAAAGAACTACGGCAGATCTGTAATATGTAATGTAGCCGAACCGTGTATTACAATGCCGTTATGTGATGACTTTCAAAGAGAAAAGCAAGAGCACTCGGAATTAAGTATTATTTTATACTTTTAAAATGTTTTCCGGATTTCATATAATATAAACACCAAATCCCAGCATGCATTGCGGCTAACACATCCAATCAGCGAGCTTAAAACCATAGCTGAGGATCTTGGGTAATCGCTCGAAATGCCTACGTCTGTTTCCGGTTATATTTATTTTGAAATTCAGTTCCTGACGGACGCCAAAAAAGCCCGAGATTATGGAATTAAACCAATAAATAAAAGCAAGGATAATTGTGTGTTATTGGTGAGTAAATAACAGTGTGTTATTTTGAAAAGAATAACAAATTAGAAGGAAAAAAAAGATTTAAAAATACATATTTCAGTATCCTGAGGCTCTGAGCCCCATTTATTTTCCTCACAGACGACAACAAAAGTCCGAAATTATACGATTTAAAATAAAAACAATAACTGCGGCTTGATATTGAGTAAGAACATGTTTTTATGAAACACACAGCTTCCGGTCTCCCACGACCCGACCGGAGAAAAAAACGTGCTGCAGCCTGCAGGCACGAAACACGTTACCAGTAGAAATACATTGCTATTAAAATCGTGCTGTGCAACACGAAAAAAAGGGGCAAATCGTGATGGTGAACACGAATCAATAGATTAAAAATCGTGTTGGTGAACACGAAATGCCGTGAGACTGGGTTGCACCACCAGCACACACACACACACACACACACACACACACACACACACACCACCACACAACACACACACACACACACACACACACACACACACACACACACACACACACACACACACACACCACACACACACACACACACACACACACCACTATGGCAGATGGGGGATAAAGGACGCACAAATATTATGGTCAAATGTAAACTGTGTGCAGGACAAAAGCATTGTTCCACATTGAATAACAGCAATGCCAATCTCCTGAAGCACCTAACTAATGTACATGTGGCTATAAACTAGTTGCCAAAGACCCCACCGTCTCAACCACCGGCAAGTGACCCAGATGAGGCAACACCATCTAAACAGCAAACAAAACGATCTTTTTAAATCGCCACATGTCACCCAGAGTCAACTAAACAAATTGATTGCTGAAAATAGTTTGTTTGTCTTCAGTGTCAGTCTGACAGTTTATTATTTATCTAATGTTACTGCCAAAAGAGTGTAGTTCTTGTTTAATTGTTACACTGCCAAAATAGTGTAGTACACTGATTGAAATTATTCACCCACGGATCTATGGGTTGGGGTATTGTTCTGCACGGGACATTTTAGTGAACCGGACCTCCTGTTTCCGCCGGTCTTCGCTTCCCGGGAATGAAGTTAGGCTTGTTTGAGACAAGCGAGACCTGCGCAGACCTGCGCAGTTGCGATCAACGTCTTGCTAGTGCGTTGCATGATGGTTAGTCATTTTGTCCGACTTGCTCTGGAGGCTCGCCCACATGAGACTTTGAAATCTCGCGGGACAAAGACGCCCGCAGCCTTGAGAGCGAGGCGAGGCGGCGCAGTTGCTAGGCTTGTTTGAGACACATTGCGGCTCGCCTCGAAAGTAGACGAGAGTAGCCGATCGCAGCCGGGGGAGGTGTCAAAAAGCTCGTCTTAAGTCGGACAGCTCGGACTCGGAGTCGGCTTGACTGGCTGGGTTTGCAATGGCGGAAGTTGCGTTGGCGTTTTTCGTTTGCAGATGAAGTGGATGCAATAGAAATCCCACATGTATTGTATGGAGAATGGCATGATGAACACCGTCTGCGGAGGTAATTACGTATCTTTTTATTTGTTAATTTGATAGGGACAAAGCATGTTAATGAACATCAGTATAAAATTACAAGAAGTATAAATGTGTTTGAGCAAACGTGCTAATTTACATCCGTAGTAGGCTACCTAGGCAGGTAACAAAAACAGATACACAATACAATACACAAGTAAAAAGACAAAATATATTGTAGGCCACTACATGTATCGAGGCCTACTACTGGCTGCATCAGTCTAAATTAAAAAGTATGATCGATTATCCGGACTGATTACTTTACTCTACAGATCACAAATGTGCAAAATTATGACACTATCAGTCTTTTTTAGTCCAATGGGATAAGATAAAAGCTACTTTACTAAAGATATAGAAAGCAAGCAAGATAGTAGTACAAAGATACAATAATAGACAAGAATACAACATGAAATCCAGTGAAGATAATATAGGCCTACAGCAGCAGTTATATATATATATAAAGAATGTTGAATAGGTCTAATGATTTATGGTCATCATTTGCTCCTGTGTCTGCCTTCCTTAGATCCGTTCCAAAGGTCCAACAATTTGTGGAAGAAGTGGTCCCACAGTACAGTCCTTCAGACTTCAAAAGTCATTTCCGATTGTCCAGGGGACATGTGGAAGTATGTGTGTGTATATATATATATATATATATATATATAAATAACATCAAATATGTATTATCTGGACTGGTGATATTAAAAGCCATTTATTCCTTTCTACCAAACAGGATGTGATGACGACTATTGGCCCGTTCTACTGGAACAGACAGCACAGTAAAGTGCCGCTTCAAAACAGTGTTCTTGCCTGTCTGTGGACTCTATCAAACCAGGAGTCCTATAGGGGGGTTGCTGATCGTTTCAATATCACCAAATCCACTGTCTGCCTGCATCTCCATGAATTCTGTAGTCTTGTCACCACATATTTGTCTCACCACATTTCCTGGCCCACAGGGCAAGCCCTACATAATTCTGAGTTAGGATTTCGTGCAGCAGGATTTCCCAACACTGTCTGTGCGGTCGATGGATGCCACATTCCTATTGTGAAACCACACTGTGAGAACCCAGTAGCATACATCAACAGAAACAGTTTTATTCTGTTGTGCTTACTGGGTTCTGCGACAGTAAACGGAGATTCTGTCATGTTAATGTGGGCCACCCTGGTAGCTGGCATGATGCACGGGCATTCCGGTTGTCTGCTGTTGGAAGGCTGCTTGATGAAGATCCCCAGTCCCCTGGTGCCTGAGGGAATACCCACTATTGCCTCAGCTTATGAGGCCATACAGGGACAATGGCCATTTAACTGCTCGGCAGCGTCGTTTCAATCAAAAATTAAATGTTGCACGCGTGGTCATTGAGCATACCTTTGGCCTACTGAAAACGAAGTTCAGGAGGCTCAAATGTTTGTACATGAAAAAACATTGCAAACATTAGCACAGCAGTCACTGCCTGTTGCATACTTCACAACATGTGCTTGGAGGAAGGGGAAGCAATTGAAGTTGATGAGCAGGTTGAAGCAGCAGATAACAGGGCACCGCATCCCCAGAACCAAGATGCAGTGTTGCACAGAAATCAGATTTGTGACCTTTTTTAAAGACAACACACAAAACCACTGTCATACTCTTTGTGGAAGACATTTGTTTTTTATTTCCTTTCGTTTTATGCCCACAGTATTGAGTATGTAAGTCACTTTGGATTAAAGCGCCTAACAAGTAACATGTAATGTCATCCAAAATGATTGGGCAAGTAAAAAATAAATGCATATATATGAAAACTAGATATGGTCATTTTCTGCACATGTCAAGAGCAGTTGACTATCTTCTTTGAAAATGAAATAACTATATATACATATGTACACATGTACTTGGCAAATAAATAATAATCATTGCATATAAACATTGTGAACACTTAGTGTACACAAATACAAATATTACAAGGCAATTGCCAGGGATGAAATAATAACACAACTGCATAACGAGGAAAATAAATAACTAAACAATATTACTTCCATAAACAAACTGATGAACAAATTAATTCAGGGAATACCCAGTGTGGGGGAAATTATGGCTTGTCCTGCAAAAGCTCAATGATGCGCTCTTGTTGGCTCCCAATGGACTTTAACTGGGAAACAACTTCTCCCATCGCAGTCAACATTTTAGTTTCAAATCCTCCTTCTATTTCTCATCCTTCAGCCTTCTCCGGCGCTCCTGTTCTGGCCGCACCAGTGTCTCCAGTGCACTGGTCCTCCTCCGAGTGGGCCGCATACAGGTTGTAGAAGGAGGGATGGGAGAACTCGAGACCGGATTGATCTCGGCTGAGTGGTGGGGCAGGGTCATGGAGGGACCAGGCTGAGCCCTCAGAGGACAACACGGCAGTGTGGTGGGGCAGGTGTCATGAGGGGACCAGGCTGGGCCTCGAGGGCACACGGCAGTGTGGTGGGCAGGGTCATGGAGGGACCAGGCTGGGCTCAGAGAGGCACACGGCAGGGTGGGTGGTGGGCAGTGGCATGGAGGGACCAGGCTGGGCCTCAGAGGCATCGACGGCAAGTGGTGGTGGTGGGTTTGTGAGGCAGTGGGAAATAGAGGGTGGAAACAAGAGTGCCTGGAGGTGCGCTCCAACACCGCACCTCCCAAACAGGTTGTCCATTATCTGTGGAATTGCAGAATTGTTAAAATGGAAATGTTGCTTTTACCAACTAGATGTGCAAGAACAAACTTCTTACCCCATAATATTCCCACGTTATGTTCCCCTCTCCTGTTGAGGTACAACGGTCCTTGGCCCTTTGGTAGATGGTCAAAAGGGTTATTCAGTTTTTTTACGGATTTTGTCTGAGGAGAAACTGTATCCCTCCTTGCTGAACTGCCGTTGGAGAATTTATAAAAACCGGGTTTGGAGTGATAGTACACCTGTTGGTGTGTTTTTGTCAGGTCCAAAAGCAGCAGTATGGTGTTGTGTGTGAAATCTGTTAAGACACAAGTGTTAGTAACTCAAACAAATAGCATTTGCTGTTTAGATCCTCATTTTAGTTACTGTACCTTGTGTTGCCTCAAGGTGTTCTGACCGGCTGGAGGGGGATGCCAGGTGAGGAGTGCCAGCTTGGGAGTAGCAGGCCTTACCCGGAGCAGGCCTTTCAGGAGCAGGCCTTTCAGGAGCAGGCCTTTCAGCAGGAGCAGGCCTCTCGTTAGGAGCAGGCCTTTCAGGAGCAGGCCTTTCAGCAGGAGCAGGCCTTTCAGGAGCAGGCCTTTCAGGAGCAGGCCTTCAGCAGGAGCAGGCCTCTCGTTAGGAGCAGGCCTTTCAGCAGGAGCAGGGCCTTCAGGAGCAGGCCTTTCAGCAGGAGCAGGCCTTTCAGCAGGAGCAGCCTCTCGTTAGGAGCAGGCCTTTCAGGAGCAGGCCTTTCAGCAGGAGCAGGCCTCTCGTTAGGAGCAGGCCTTTCAGGAGCAGGCCTTTCAGGAGCAGGCCTAGCATCTGAAGACAGATCTAAAGGGACTGTGATTGAGAGAAAATAATATTTGTTTACAATAAACATGAATATGTCATTTGTTGATTTGCATTAAAAGACAATCATTTTTGATTTAAATGATAGATTACCTTGTGCATTTGTTGCAGCCCTTGCTTGCTGCATAAGTGCAGCTGCTAAACTGTTATCTGAAAAATAATTTACATCATTTAAAAATCATATCCAGATTGTTGGAATGCAATTTAGTTGTTTACTCACCATTTTGTAGTCTTTGGGAAATGTCTTGTGAGACTCTTACAGTGATGTCTCCCTGTCCATCACGCAGTTGTAAGCACCACAAATTCCATTTTACCCACTGTAGACAAAGGTGATCACTATTGCTTTATATAGGTTTGTTAATTCAGTCATGATGAGGAACCACACCAGTGACTGGGTTCCATAATTAGAAATGCTCCTCCCTCTTAATGTTTGCAAAACTGATAGGTGACAGGCTACAAATGATCAGTCCCTTCAGATCCGCACACATGAAGCTTCATGAGCATGAATTGAACAGACCTGCTGCTGTGTTAATTCTTTAGCTGCCACTTTAAGCTTTATCATGTGTACAACATGGATGTAATTTCATTTAATCTTGCCATTTTAAATGATTTATTCAATAAATAAGGTTAAACCAAATCATTACATTACAACAGATTTTATTTAATGATTTGGTTTAACTTAAAGATAAACTTTATTGTTATTTGCACATATTACAGGTACTGAGACAACGAAATGCAGTTTAGCTTCTAACCAGGTGCAACAAGCAGCGAAGTGGAAAGTAATGTACACAATCTACAGAATAACATATAGAATGAAATTGAATGATGAATAACAGTGGGGTATGAATACACTAGATATACACAGTAGCCTGTGAGCAGTATGAACAGTGTGTATGAATATGCTAAGATATATAAAGTATGAAAACGGTAAGCAGTATAGTATAAAATATATAGATATTAATTTCATGATGATAAAACATTGTGGAACAATGATGAAAAATGGGAATGGATGTGGCGACGTAAAACTGACACAAAACAACAACAAACTTTTGCCAGCCAATTGGAGAGCTTCATCAGCAGCACGTGGTAAAAACCACCAATGAGCGCTCAGCTCGAGATACCAGCGAGCCGTTTCCCATCAAGCATTTCGCTTCCGCAGCTCGTGGAGAGCAACTGCGCCAACTCGCCTCGCCGTCGCTCTCAAGGCTGCGGGCGTCTTTGTCCCGCGAGATTTCAAAGTCTCATGTGGGCGGGCCTCCAGAGCAAGTCAGGACAAAATGACTAACCATCATGCAACGCACTAGCAAGACGTTGATCGCAACTGGCCAGGTCTGCGCAGGTCTCGCTTGTCTCAAACAAGCCCTGCTCTCCACGAGCTGCGGAAGCGAAATGCTTGATGGGAAACGGCTCGCTGGTATCTCGAGCTGAGCGCTCATTGGTGGTTTTTACCACGTGCTGCTGATGAAGCTCTCCCATTGGCTGGCAAAAGTTTGTTGTTGTTTTGTGTCAGTTTTACGTCGCCACATCCATTCCCATTTGTCATCCATTGTTCCACAATGTTTATCATCATGAAATTAATATCTATATATTTTATACTATAACTGCTTACCGTTTTCATACTTTATATATCTTAGCATATTCATACACACTGTTCATACTGCTCACAGGCTGATATCTAGTGCATTCATACCCCACTGTTTATTCATCATTCAATTCATTCGATATGTTATTCTGTAGATTGCGTACATTACTTTCCACTTCACTGCTTGTTGCACCTGAGAAGCTAAACTGCATTTCGTTGTCTCAGTACCTTGTAATATGTGCAATAACAATAAAGTTGAATCTAATCTTGAGCAGGAACAAATGTATTTACTTAGTACATATCTGACATTAACGATTAAACACATGTGTGCATTCTTATAAATGCAAACCGAGTCAAGCCGACTCCGGAGGTGGCGGTATGCACCTTAAAGTTGTTTGCAATCCGCCAAAAAACCGAGAGAAGAAGAAGAAGATGAAGAAGGCCTTCTCCGAGCTGTCCGACTTCAGACGAGCTTTTTGAGACCTCCCCGGCTGCGATCGGGCTACTCTCGTCTACTTTCGAGGCGAGCCGCAATGTGTCTCAAACAAGCCTAGGGAGGTCGCTCTTCTGGCGTGCAGATGAGCGGAAATAATGATATTGAAAGTTAAAAACGTAAGATGCACTTTGACAGACAAGATGGACACTTGGGGGAAAATGCTGCATTTGAATGTCCGATAGTCCACCATTAACACCTTAGTCCCGTCTCGTCTCGTCAAAGAAAACTAAATAGGCCTATACATTTCGTCATAGTTTTCGGTATCAAGAATCTATTTTAGCTCGTCATCGTCTCGTCTTAGTCCATGTAAAAAAGGGTGTTGAGAATATTTTTCGTCATAGTTTTCGTTGACGAAATTAACACTGGCATATTTAAACTGTCGCACTTTCTGTTGTTTCTATCGCGCATTGCCGGTACGAAAGGGTCTGTTGCCGGAAATATCAACATTTAATAAAAGTGAAAAACAATGAGCAAGACTTAACGTATTCATCATAATTAATTATATTTATTCCGTTTGGATGTAGGATTTTTGACTTTGTTTAGAGCAGTGATCTTCTCTGCAGCAGAGAGCTAAGCGCTGTCAGACCGGAACCTAACCCTGAAAAGTATTATCATCTGAAATTAATCACTTATCTTATTAATATTAATACATATTAGTATTTTTACAACTTGTATTTAGAACTACTCTGTTGTAATTATTGATGCATAAATGTGTTCATCCATGCAATGTGGCATCTGCTATAATGGAGTTAATGTATGATATTACTTAATACACTGAACAAAAATATAAACGCAAGTGCAAGTCTGTTCACATTTTATTTTCCATTAACCGGTACTTAAACTCTGTCAGAGCCCATACCTTCTTCTCTTTACGGTTGACTTCCTGTCTGTCTTGTTCTGCTGATCTCTCTGTTCTCCAGCTCTCTGTGTCTTCAACCTCTTTACTTCTCTTGCGCTGTGTTCCTTATATGTACGGTTCAGCCATTATCATTCAAATCATGTGCTCTCCATTATTATCAAATATAATAGTCAAAAAGCATTCAATGTTGTTTTCTTATTAAAAAACGAATGTGTTTATTAGGCCCAGCTGATATTAAATCAGACTTATTTTTGCCGATTGATATGACTGCACATTCCTTGATCCGAGCTTCCTTAGCAGCAGACCACTGAGTTTCCAAATTGACCAATCAGAATCAAGTATTCAACTAATCTGTGTAATAACCATGGTTAATGATACTGAAGTGATAAGACTCAAACAAGAGCAAAACACAATTTATTTTTAAAACAGGAAAATGTATTTTGAATTATTCATATATTTAATGACGCACCTGGATTTTTATATATTTGGGCATTTGGGTAGGAAGAGCCACTGGACCTGGTGTTTCTTAAATAAAGGCAAACAACCAGCTGACAACATACTTTTGGATGTTTGCACGTTATTCTTGATACTTCTTAAGTCAAAGTACTTTCCATATAACCACTGCCTCTGGGATCAGTGTGTCTCTGTACCTGTACCTGTAATCTAAACACGAATGACACATCCTGTCTGCCTCACGCTGCTCTGAGTCTCAGCTCGTAGCCTTCAGTATCTCCTCTTTGTTCAAGCACACATGAATATTCAAACATGCACTCATTGTCAGTCTCTGTGAGGCAGAGCCTAAGTGCTGTAAATGTAAATGTCTTCAGATGAGTTGCGATAATACTACTGAGCAGTTGCTACTTGGTGCTCTGAGTCAGTGATGGGACGTACAGTGAGCGCGGCTGACACACTGCCATCTGTGTTTTGTGTGTGTGCAGGATCCCTGGCAGGCTCAACGACAGACGCACCCCCCTCGGAGAGCTCAACTGGATCTTCACCGCCATCACGGACACCATCGCCTGGAACGTGCTGCCCCGAGGTGAGGCTACGCACACCTGTTTAATCAAACGTCACCATTTTACTTTACACAACCTGACAGAATAGTTTACGACAAAGTGGATTCTTTTGTGGTGATGTGCGTGAGATCTCTGTTGAGTGATTTGAGTGCGCTATTAATATAAATGATAGAAACTAGTGCGGCACAATTAATCGATCAATCAACCAATCATATTTCATTTATATAGCCCAACATCACAGATTACACATTTGTCTCAATATTCCCTGAAATAAACTGGAAAATAATGTCAGAAACGTCAGTGAGGGCCACAGAGGAGGGACCCCTCTCCCAGGACGGACAGATGTGCAATAGATGTCGTGTGTATAGATGAAAAAAGATGATACATTTGCAAATAGACAATCCAAATGATAAAAATGACAATGTTAACAAATAGAAGGAAAAAAACAGATGGATCCAGGCAGGTTTAAACGATCCTCCTGGTGCCGGCAACAAATGATAAGTTGGGGTTCAGCACAGCCATGACTTATGATCAAGAAATAACCTTTAATACTGGCAACATTCCAGACACCCAAACTCCAGGGATGATGCCACGAATACTAAAATGCATTTTGGGGGAATGAGTGCAGACAGAAAATAAAAAAAGATGTGAACAAAATGAAAGGGGAAAGTCCCCCGACAGTCTGAGCGTATTTCAGCACAACTCGGGGCCTGAGCCAGCCCTTACTCGAAGCTTCATCAAGAAGGAAAGTGTTGAGCCTACGGTTGACTGTTAGACGATGTCTGCCTCCTGAAAACACACTGAAAGGATTACATTCAGTGTTTCCCCTAGGATGGAGTCCATAGCAGCGGTGCTAAGGCAAAATGTGATCGTGGAGCGCGTGGAATTTGTTAGTGCGTGCAAAGTGCGCCCCGCCAATATGTTTCTATGTGTCTGCCAGCACAAGAAAGGCTCTTGAGGCCTCGTGCAATACAGTGGCAATGTCTCAAGATTTAGCAAAATACACCTTTATTGAACATACATACACAATACTACAATCCACATAACAAACATCAAAATCAAAAAGGGTCGCCACCTATTATTATTTAATAATAGCCGCCGCTATTTGTATATAGGGGAGACACTGACATGTATCTCAGACCCTCACATCTGACCAGGAAAACCCCAAAATGAATGTGGTAAAAATGGAAAAAACCTTGCGGAGCTACAGAGGTGGATCCCTCTCCTAGGACGGACACGTGTGCAATACTGTAGGTGTTGTTGTGTATACATTTTAAAAAGAGCTGACTCAAGCAAGCCTTAAGCCCACTCCTAATTGTGGAGAGGGGGTCTTCCTAACGAACACAAACTGAAAGCTGTATCCACAGAAGAGGAGCTCAATAGTTGAAGGCTCTGGCTCCCATTGTACTTACGAACACATATGATTTTCGAGGCTCGAGTAACCACTTGTTTTTGGAACGCAATGCACTGTGGGGCAATAGTATACCATGCGTTCTTTAAGAATGAGATGGAATCAAAATAGTATCATAATCCCAATTTGGACCATGAAGCACAATATTTGGTTGAGGCCAAAGTAGCATTAACGTACAATTTAAATTAATATGCAATCCTCACCTGATCATGTGAGTAACGTTTCCAAAATGATCAAAAGCTCAATATCGTGAATTGGAATATCGGTCAAACTAATCGCCTCTACTTATTTGTATCAAAGTGTGCACGCCTAATAAGAACAATAAGCAACACTTTGAGAATAAGCCCCACATACTGCTGTTACCAGTGTTGAGAGTGATAGTCACACTTGTAAAGAAACACTTACGCTTTAAGACTGTTTGAAAAGCATCTTTATTGTTTGCCATGTTGCCTGGGATCAAATATAGAATGACCCGCGTGTTGAGCTCTCAGGGAGCCCAATCTAGGGCCCCTGAATACAAGCAGCAGTGAAGCATCAGCAGTGCTCAGCTTCCAGAACATCCCTCGGGGTTGGAAATAGTGAACACGTTGATATAAAAAGCCAGAAGTGCCGTTTGGCGTTTCAAAAAGATGAATTGTGTTTAGAGTTTCTAGCACAGTAATTGGGGTATCATTCTAACGGCAACATGGCGACCGCAAAGCAAGTTAAACACACACGAGCAAAACTCGCCCACACTGAGACTAAACACTACCCACAGGCCTTCACACACTCAATGACTTCTGCATGCAGCACGTATCTAATTGGACACCTGTCTTTTGTATGCAGCACACACACAGACACACACATTCACACTCACACTGAAAGACTCGTATGAGACTAACTGTTTTCTCAGCTCGAATGGAAATGTGACAATGCTGATGGCTGCCAACGCCTTTTAAAACCCTGAGGCGCTGCGGTTCATGAAGCGGCCCAGAAAGAGAGAGAATCCCTGTAATGAAGGCACTGCTGCACACCTAATCCACACACACACACACACACACACACACACACACACACACCACACACACACACACACACACACCAGAGATCGGCATGGGACTGTTTAACACCATGGGCCCCATTAACGTGAATAAGTGAATACATTAATGAGCTGATGAACATGTGACCAGGACCCAATCTGCATATCGCTGGGCTCTATATTCTGTAAGCGTATGAAAGTAGCCGTTTGTCTCTCCAACGTCCTCCTTGTGCCCTGTTGTGTCTTCACTCACTCATTCCAGGCCTTCCACTAACTGGCTTTTGTCTTCAGTGGGAAAGGTTACAATGAAAATTCCTTCCGGAGATAAATGGTCTTGTCGTGGTATTTAATATTGATTTGCTCCAACTCTTTGGAAATGATGGAAACACCTGTGAAGTGAATATGTCATTTAAAAAATCAGCGTTTGCACCATTTTTGGATTTATTTAAAAAGTGAAAATGCTCTGCTCAAAGCTACCAGACTCTATTCTAACACCCAGTACTTGGATGAACTTCAGAAACAAACTGTTTAAATTGGTCCTTTTAAGCTGATGTCCAGGTTCATATCAGTATGTCGTGTCTCCACTGGGACATGTCTCCATGCCATCCTGCCTGTGCTGCAGCACCTCTTTTCACCCTCTGTCTGAAACCAGAGCCCAGTCTGCTCTGATTGGTTAGCTGGCCAGCTCTGTTGTGATTGGTCAACCGCTTGTATTTGTGTCAGAAATGTCCCCCCATTAGCCTATCTTGTACAATGTGTTGGAGCGCTAGCCACAGAAGCACACGAGTTATACAGTACAATGATGTCAATGTCCATTTTGGCCAAAACATATTTAACACACAAAAAAAGGGAAAAGCATAAAAGGGCCTCTTTATAAGATAAACTGGAATAGTAACAAATGTGAAAAACGAATGAACTGCTGTAAAATAAGCACGAGCATGCTCAAACGCAAAACACCAGCAAATGAAAATGAAAGCATACTCGCCAAGAGACCGATGCCTCTGTACGTGTTTCCCCTGCACATGCACTGATCCTGGTTACATGAGTTGTATAGTCCTGTCTGTGCTAGTGTTCTAGTCCTTTCCTGTCTCTGGTTTGAAGCCTCATTTCCATTCTGCCTTTCTGTCTCAGATTTGTTCCAGAAGTTGTTCCGTCAGGACCTGCTGGTGGCCAGCTTGTTTCGCAATTTCCTTTTGGCCGAGAGGATAATGAGGTCTTACAACTGCACCCCGGTCAGCAGCCCCCGCCTGCCCCCCACATACATGCACGCCATGTGGTAAGACACACAACGAAGCATCACACACACAGAGACACAGAGACACAGAGAGACACACAGAGACACACAGACACACAGAGGACACAGAGACACAGAGACACACAGAGACACACAGAGACACAGAGACACAGAGACACACAGAGACACACAGAGACACAGACACACAGAGACACAGAGACACACAGAGACACATAGAGACACACAGAGTCACAGAGACACACAGAGACACACAGAGACACACAGAGACACAGAGAGACACAGAGACACACAGACGCTTTGTAGCGCAGAAGGCAAGAGGAAGTTAGTTAAAACACTGAAGTTAAAGGATGAACAGACCTAACAGATATATTCTCTCATGAGACACATTTAGTTTTTTATGGTATGCTTAGTATTTAATCATCTGAATGCTTACTTTTTACCAGCCAGGGAGGCATAACATAAATGGATTCAACTCGGGCACTTCTGAGCACATGGCAAATCTGCCTCTGGGTTTATTTACCCAAAAAGTGATTGCCTCTTTTACAGATGAGATATCTACCTTCAGAAACAACAATGCACTTTGTGTTCTGATAGTTTGTTGAGTAATGTTTCTTATCACCATACTGTAGGTAATTAGATAAACAGAGCATGCTTAGCCAAAGTGAGATACTCCCGCTTTGCTTCCTGCCCTGCTCTACAAAGCTTAAAGCTATACTGGCACTACAGATGAAACTTGCTTTTATTATCTGCTCTGTCCATTCAGCTTCAAGCTAGTAGCAGGCCTCACTGCTAACTTGTTTCCTCAAAAGTGCTTCCTATCAACTCCAAGTTGTTTTATTGTATCTGCTATAGAGAGGCGAAGTCACGCCCATCTACTTCCGGCCCATGGGACCCCGGAAGCGAAAAATTTACATTGAATTCAATGGAGAGAGAACACGTATCTTTTGATCCCGTTTGAATTGTGCCACGAACTACACATATGATGTTTGTCAATCTTAAACAATAAGTTCCATGTCAAAAAAGTCACATTTTGTCGTAAAACTGTTGAAATATAAGACTATGAAAAATACGCGACTACAAAGACTACAAATCCCAAATCTGGCTCGCGTAAGTGATGTCACAGGCGATAATGCTCCAAGTGGTTGCGACTCGTAATTAAAGCGAAGAAGAAGAAGAAGAAGAAGAAGAAGAAGAAGAAGAAGAAGAAGAAGAAGAAGAAGAAGAAGAAGAAGAAGAAGAAGAAGAAGAAGAAGAAGAAGAAGAAGAAGAAGAAGATCTCATAACTGATTTATTCCCTCCAATAAATAAGAGATTGCTAAAAATAAATTCACTTTTACAAGATGCATGTGTGCTTTGTACCAGGTTGTAATCACTAAGTGATCATACCACTTGCTCGTTCTATCGATTCCCGTCTGATGAAAGGACCAGGAGTCGCCGGATCAAACATATCAGGTAATATACATGTTGTGCATGGAACACAGTCAAGTTAGCTACCTAGCTAGTAGCGACGAGTAGCGAGCACGTTAGTTAGCATTACATTACTTAGCCTTGTCATTTTTAGTAGCCTTACCATGAAGTTATTATTTTATTACATGAAGTAAGAGTAAGAGTAGTCATGATGGTAAGTATTTCGTGAAACATTTGAAGAGTAGCCTACTGCGCCATCCACCGGGTGCTAAGGAAGCAGTCAGGGAGAGTCGAAGGCAGGCAGGGAGCTTTGCATGACAGATTCTTCTGGACGTGTTTCATTGTGATGACAGTAAGGGTGAGTCAATCTGTTTGTTGGAAAGACAGTAGTTGAGTGATTACTGAGAGAAAATTACTAGAAGAGATAATTATTCAAAGTGTTGTTACTTTAAAGTGTTACTGACCTTTTTCTCTTTTATTTCCTTTCCCTCACCTGTAACTGCTGAGACCCTGAGGAACATGCACACTGGACTGACCTGGCAACCTGATTTCCACTGTACGTAATAGTATTTGGTTATGGTATATTATTTATATACATCAAAGGCACAATGCACCCCCCAGAGACACACATGTATTGAGTGTGATATTGTGCATAGGTCAAGTGAAATCATCTTTACACACTAGAAAACTGTAGGAGCGGCAACTTGTTTTGAAATTGAATTTTAATATCCGATAATGAAGTTGATCTGTTTTCTTTATTCTTCTCTCTTCCCAGCTCCATCCATCACCGTGCTCTGTTCCTGCAGGTCCTGCTTGCTAATCATTATGCTCATATGTTTCCACACAATTACAAATAAAGTCAATGTATTGTATGACATGAAGTTGTGCTTCATTCGGAGTCAATAATACATTCATTCTGCCTTCAACTGCACAATGACTGTGGACTGCACCGACATCCATGTAGCTGCCCCCCAGTAAGATGAACCAAGCAAAGAGGGTCGCCATCATGCCCAAGGACATCCAGCTGCATCCGCGGAGAGAGGGCTTAGACTGACCTGAGACCAGCACACCCAAACACAACGGCTCTTTTAAGAGCCACCTACAGTTTCAAAGAGTTGCAATCCTACGTTATTATAATGATTAAACTGGTTCATGTATCACTTAGTTTACTGAACCGTGATGAATGAAAGAAATGAGTGAGGTAGTGGTTTACTGAAGTTACAAAGACATTAATATATGAGTAACAGGTCAGTGTAAACACAAGCTTCTGTCAATTATGGATCATTCAAACTATATACAAATAATATGTAATAAAGTTCTAAAATAAGTATTCGGTATATTCCTTGATAGCTTTTGGAGAAGGTTGTTTTTAAGTTTACTAAAAATCTATCGTTTCAACTGTTTCACTTTATAAAAAGGAACAGGTGAGTAGAGCATTATTGAGTTTCTTATTCTGTCAGTAAATTATCCAAATGAAATGTTTTTCATTATTTTGTTCAACCCTAAACAAATTGATTGTACCTTTTTAATAATGACCTTACATGGTCGGCAAAGTTAAATTAACTTCAGAAAATCAAATCTGTTCTGAGAAAAAACTAATAAATGTTTAAAGATAGGAACTTGCCATCCCACTGAAAAACAGTCCGTAGAGATTTAAAGGCGTAGTTGTAGTTCAGTCCAACGTTTAATTTGGATTCATTTCGCCAACAGTCAACTATTTTCATAAAGAATATATATCTTTTTCATATAAGTATATAAGTCAACTTTATTGTCAATCTTACTCAGTTTGTGTTTATAGACAGAGATCAAAAAGACGTTTCCAACAATCCCAAATACGAAAAATTAAATTATACAATTTACAGATATGTAATGTATACAAATATATATATTCTATATACACCATCATGTATAATGATGGTGTATGATGTAGAAGGAAGTGTGGTAGATAACAAGTAAATAGAGTTACATACAGATCCATGTTACAGCAAAAGATGTAATAACTAAGAAGCACGCAGTATAATAATAATTACATGCAACAATGAAATAACTGCTCAGCGTCTCCACCACAATCCCAATCTGCTGTGTCCTGTTTTCCTCCCCTCTGCATAACACCCATCACACATACGGAACACAACGCAGAGTCTGAGGGTGTTAAGAGTATGTTTATTTAAATGTCCTCCTCTCTACTGGCCAACACAGGGAGCATATGCTGGGTGTAGAATTGTTCCAGGAGGAGATTTCCATGCCATGCAGGGTCTTTGGGGATGAGGATGATGATCGCCTCCTTCGTGGTCCACACAACAAAGTAGCAGAGACTCCGGTCTGTGATGTGCAGCTGCCCTTGGACCTGGTGCCAGTATGGGTGATATATGACCCACCCTCCTCACGGAGACAGAAGGATGGTAACTGGACTGCCTCCGCGATGGTCATGTTCATGTCACCAAAATCCTTGAATCTACACACAGCAAATAAACTCAAATGACACAACGAGATGTAAAAGGAGATCACACATACAGTATAGAATATAGTCGATATAAAACTGGCCGCTTCAATCTAAAGAGCAACTAAAACAAAACACGGGAGTGTACCTTGTTCTGGTGAACACTAATATTATCCACAGCATACACAGAGACCACGAAGTTCTTAAGGAGAAAACTAGTTACTGAAACAAAACACGTTAGTGTACCTTATGTTAGCTAGCTGACATTAACGTTACACATTGCACTCATATTACTCACCGAAACCTTGTAAAGCCGGTCCCGCTGCTCTTACAGAACCGACTAACTCCCCTTTCGTGTATGTACAGCTCTCAACATGCCCAGACTTGTAGTGATTTTCACCTAATTTTATACTTTTCGCCTCATTCTGAAAGAAACAGGTGAAATTTGCTAACGTGACGGCCGTCTTTGTGATGGTGACGCGTATTGTGCGAGACCAGAGACCTGTAGTTCACTCAGCGGTTTCACACAAAAAAAAAGGTGTAACTTCACAGTTTTACGACACATTTTAATTTTTTGACTTGCAAAATATTCTTTTAAATTGACAAACATCATATGTGTCATTCGTGGCACAATTCAAACGAGATCAAAAGATAACCTTTCTCTCTCCATTGACTTCAATGTATAATGTTACACTTCCGGGGTCCCATGGAGGCTCCCGGAAAGGGAGGGACTTCGCCTCTCTATTGAAAAACACGAGTGTGGATCCGGAAATACAAGTGTGAATTAGGAGACTGTTCTGAGCCCATATAATATAGCCTAGACCAGGGGGGGGAACCTCCGGCCCCCGGGCCGTATACGGCCCGCGAGACCATTTGTATGGCCCTCGAGGTAATTTATAAACACACGCAAAAAAGAAAAAAATTAAAGAAATCTAGACCGGAAAATAATTAAACAAGCGAGTACCTGTTTTTCCTGGCAACGGTCATGGTCCTTGAACACAACACGAGCCTAACGTGTCATCACGTGGTATATGTCTCGTCTGACAGAGGTGCAATTCTGACGGAGAGCACTGGAACGCCACTCCGGGGGCCCTTCTCACTTCTCTTATTTTTCATTTCCTCGCTCCTCGGTCTCGGTCTCACCAGAAGTTGATTTGTCTGCGCCATCTTGAGTAGCGTCCCAATGGCCTTATTTTTATGGAAAGCCTAAAGTGCCACTATTCGCCCGTTAAAAACGCGCGTTTTTGACGCGTAAAACGGGCGTTTTTTACGAAAAACGCGCGTTTTAAACGGGCGAATAGTGGCACTTTAGGCTTTCGATATATTTTTGCCGGAAGAGCGAGGAGCGATAATGGAGGAGCCATAACCGAGGAACCACCAGAGACCATCCTTCGATGAAATCCTCAGACACTCGCCCCGCCCCCTTACTGTGTATCGCTCACTGATTGGACGAGGCAGTGCCTGCACTGATCTGATGCTTCTTGACATGAGAGCAGGTTCCCAGCGGAGTGAAGAAAACACATGAACCTCACGAGAGTCACTCCTCAGTTTATACCGTGTTTTGTTTCAATTCATGTTTCATTTAGTTACACATATGTGATATAGCTGAACAACAAAGTGGTCAAAAATCTTTTTCTTCATTTATTGGAAACATTTTCATGATCGCTTTTTTCGTTTTACATTTTCATTTATTGTCATTTCCATTCAGTCAGTCATTAAGTGCTATTTAAAATGTTAATGTGCTACATATCCACACAAACAAACAAAGTGTGCAATCCAATGAATGTTAATCTAACTGGGTTTTGATAGATAATATATCTCTTTTTCTTCTCTCAATTATTTTATTTATTTTGTGCACTCTAATCAATATTAATCCAACTAATGTTCGTTTATACATTTTAAGAATGGCGTTTATCTTTTTTGAGAATGAGTTCTTATTTAATTTTATTTATTTGGGTCTACAACAGATGATACAAATGTTTGTGTCAGTAAACGTGTACTAACAGAGGCGGGGGTGTGTGTGGAAATAACGGGGACAGAGCTGCTGTCAGCTGTGCAGCGTCATCACAAATGGACGTCGCTTCACGTGACGCTCCGGAGGAAAGGACTGTCCATAGACATAAGAGGCTTCTCAATACTCAAATGTCCCCTCCTCGACTCCCCTCCTAGATACTTAGACCCGCCCACAGGAGATGCGAGCGGAGGACCGAGGAGGGGAACCGAGGAGAGAGGAGGGGAAGCAGCAGACGTTTAAAGAAATGAGAACTCCTCTCCTCTCTGAGCGGTCATATTAAAGCGACGTCCGTTCATTATTACGTGGCAACAGCTGCATCAGCTGTCGAGTGTTTTGTCATATTTTATAATCTCTGTTAGATCATCTGAACATTGTTCCCCCACATATTTACTTTGCATTCATTGAGAGTGCGGTATAATGAGACAATAACAGGCTACAGATGCGGACACACACACACAAATATATTTATATAAATATATACAATTTAAAGTATGAGAGCACTCTCATAATAACGTAACACAATCAGAGACTGGATATATCCCCCCCCCCTCTCTCTCTGGTCGCTGAAATGGGGAATTGAAATTGCAGGCCATAAGTTGTATTTGCAAGTATTAAAAGTAAGGACATCAAACCAACTGAGACCCGTCTGTCCGCGGCATCTGCGCACTGTACAACACACACACCTACACACTGTACAACACACACACCTACACACTGTACAACACGCACCTACACACTGTACAACACACACCTACACACTGTACAACCAGTGGTGTAGTCTACTTTTTTGTACTGTAATAATTGTATTCATCCATCCTAGAGCGACGCATCGCGGAGCGACACCTGTCTCGAAACAACACCTCATGAACACCATCACACTCACTAATGCATAACTAGTCTTGAGACTGGTTACGTGTTATCAACATGTCAATGTATTATAAGCATTTGTATGTGACTTTTAACTGCCAGTGACATTAACAATAAAAAAATAAAAGAATGAACAATGATGGAAAAAGCCCACTTATCTTCTAGGGTTGAACAATTAATCGACATTTTTATCAAAATCTCAATATGGCCTACTGCAATTTTCAAGTAATATACAATAAATATGGTCATGCTACAGATGTCCTGGCCCACACATCATATTCTACACTTAAAAAAACATCTGTGTTTCGCATAGATCTGCACAAATATCACACAATAATCATTTTAAACCTATTTTTCAATGCATTAGTTTATTCAAACTTGTTCAGCCCTATTATCTTCCATAAATCATTGTCAAACTATGTACTGTATCAGCTTAAATGAACAAGCAAACATCCTTGAAGTGCTACAAGACAAATTAGCTTCAAACAAGAAACAAATTAACAAATAAGCTTCACCTCAATAAATGAGGGTTGAAAAAGCACTCGACATGTCCATACTGGGTTCACTGTTCGTCCACTCGCCCTGCAGATGGAGCCTCGTCAATGAGAACAGACAACTTGCTTGAAGACGTCACAATACTGTGAACAATTTTTTTCTGCATCTCTTTTGCTATGTGTTTTACAATTTTTGTGGAACTGTACCTTGAGTGCAGACTAGTGCCCGTTTTGGCACAATTTTTTTCCTGAAGCTCAATGAGACTATCATGGTCAGTAAAAGGTTGGTTCATCTTCGCAAGATAGTATGCTGTTCTGAATACAGAATCTGTCTCTGCAAACACAGTCTCTGACACAGCTCTCACCAAATGTCCAACTAATCCTGTCCACCCTTCTCCGTGAGCTCCTGGGCTATTGTGTGTGCTCTGGAGTCTGGACGTCTCATGTCGTCTAATCTATTTACCTAACTTTCTGTCCCTCCACTCTAACCAAGGATGCCTGTTCTTAAATTCCATAGCCTGACTTTCAGTCCACAAGGCTGGCCAGGAGCTCTCATCTGTGTCCGAAACAAGGAGATAATATAAACATTGTGTTCTGACCACACAAACACACACACACACACACACACACACACACACACACACACACACACACACACACACACACACACACACACACACACACACACACACACACACACACACACACACACACACACACACACACACACACACACACACACACACACACACACAGTATCTCCCTCCCTTTCTCTTCCATTGATCCACCACACTAACGTTGATCAAGTTAGCTACAGTTACGTTAATGATATCACCTTTAGGACAGCCACCTGACATGGCTCTTCTTCTATAGTGGTAATAGGGGGAAACATTGAAATATTGTCGTCTGTTTTCGTTTCATGTTTGCTTCCTGTTTAGCGCTCCGCGAACTTGAATGGTGGACGGATCAAATTCTGATAACGTTAGAGAAACTTGGGGTTTGTCAGAGCCGTGTGTTGCTGTTGCTTAGCAACAGGCCACAGGCCACATGCGACGGAAGCTCCAGACGTCCAAAAGTATTAACGAAGAGGCGAAAGCGTGAAAGCGCAGTCACAAAATGAAGTTGTTACGTATCATCGCTCATTTTTAAGAGGGTATACGGAAATCACTGGCATTTTCTAGTGGGTATACGGCGTATACCCGCGTATCACGTAGACTACAACACTGACCACACACACCTACAGCTGCTAAAGCATAATCAGGCTACAGCCGTTGTGTATTTTATTATGTGAAGCACTAAATGGTTTTAGACAAATATGGACTCTTTGTAGATATCTACTAAACTAAAGCAAATAAAGAGAGTAGGCCTGTTATACTGAGTGATATTTATTTTACACACTGCTCTGCTTTCTGCACCTCACAGCTGTTCTCACTGTAAACATCGCATGGCGATGAGAGCAGGTTCTCAAATAATATCCAGGGGATGCATGCAGAGCTGTCATTGGCTGAGATAAGTCCGGCCGTGCGTCACGCCTCCACCGTTCCCGGAAATGCATCCGCGGAGGAGCCGTGGAGGAACCATCAGTGTATCCTCGGTTATAGCTCCTCCAGAGAGCCTCCTCGATGCTCGATCCTCGGTGTGCATTTAGAGAAATGAGACGTCCTTCAAAATGGCGAGCTGAAATTCATTTCCGGGTCACTACCGGAGGACCGAGGAGTCGAGGAGGGGAAATTTGAGTATTGAGAAGCCTCTATATAAAGAGTAGACGCCGCATCGACCGCTGCTGCCTATTGGCGCTGACGAGCCGTGGGGCCGCCATCTTGGACCGGTCACCCGCTCCACTCAGTGTAATCTGTCCGGCAGGCGCAATGAAGTGTCAGCGCATGTAATCAATCATAACTCGCTGAATACAAAACTGATTTTCACGTTTCTTTCTTTCTGCAAACGTCATATATGTAGGCATGATACCGGACACACGATTCGGCGTATTTGAATATTCATAGTAGGCTTAACAGCAATAGAATATTCTGGTATTTGATAGCCTATATGTTATGTATGATAGGTATTTTGCAAAAGACACACGATATATAATGTAGGCTAATATATACACACACACATATATAAAAAAAACACTAATGGTCTATATGATAGAGAAGCAGAAGCAGATTGTGTAGGCCTACTACTCAGCTATTTTAATAAGTTGAAAAATGAAGAAACAATAATACATTATACATAGACAGAAGTTATATATATCAGTAAAAATGAATATCTATGTCAGAAAAAATGAAAATCTACATCTATATTTATATAAAAAAAATTAAATTTTCAAGTTAAACACAAGAACATGACACCACCCGCCCCAAACCATATTTACACAAAGTTGCTCATGAAAGTTTAAACGAGCTAAAAGCCCTGAAACAGGACTGTTTTGCAGAGCTTCTTTCTCGTGCTCCCTTTCTGCAGGTCAAGAGAGGTGAGTTTGGCAATGTGGTGTAGTCTTATTTTCAGAAACACAGACACAACCAATGACAACAAGTCGGAATAATGGTTGTCGATGCCAAACTGCGTCTCCTCAATGTGTTCCCCAAGCTGAAAAACATCCTCCGTTCCAATCTCCTCCCGGACGATGTAGGTGACTGTCGACACCTTTGGAGCTTGCCTTGTTGAAGCTTGGCGAATCACCCTCTGCAGCTCTCAGCACCTTCACTGTGCCTTGTGATGGAATCACTAGGCCACCGTTGTTTTTCAGGGCTAGAAGGTGGTAGCTCTCATCAAATGATGAAGGTACAGCATCTCTGACCAAGCTTGCACGGCACACATCACAGGACAGCTTTCGCAGAATCTGCCGGACTACAAATCCTGCAATGTAGACCAGCGCATTTTCCACCAGACCACCAAACCGAGTGGGAAGATAGCTGTGGTCACTCACAACAGCCGAAATGTTGGCGAATGGAGATGGGTGCTCTTCAGCAGTTTCAGCAGAGGACATCTCTACCGCAGACAGGGACACAGTGTGATCTTGGGCTGCCACGTTGCCTGTCTCACTATGAAACACCGAACCATCAGACGGCGGAAGATGGCCTGGAACTGGCGTGCAGATGGATTGTTATTCTGCCACCTTGTATGGAAACCATACATACATTACTCATAAGTCATTTTCAGAATGGATTGCAATTAAAAGAACATCAACCCTACCTGACGCTCTGATGGAATTAAATAGGACCTCCAAGTGATCCTGGCTGAACCTGTAGGTGAGGACATACCGCTGAACTTGGAGCAGTTCAGGAATCATCAGCATCAACGTGTCGATGTTAATGACAAATCCGATGACTGACAAGTACCTGCAAAAGAAAAACATTTTATTACTCTGATCATGGCAAAACATATACAGTATACTTGTAGGACACTTAGCTAACTAGGAACAATGTAATTGCAGAACTGGGATAACTTGAGAACAAGGACACATGCAAGAACACATGCAATACATACCATTTTGACACCGACATGTGCTTGATGTTGTGTAATACATACCATTAGAAGCATCTGGGACCTCAAAAACACTGAATACAAGATCATTCAAATAGAAACAAAACTGCAGATTGAAAAACATTGAAACAGGAGAACATCATTTCAACATACATACCCTCCTTCTGACACCTGCAAAACTTGATGTTGTGTAATACATACTATTTAGAAGCATCTGGGACCTCAAAAACAATGAATACAAGATAATTCCAACACACAAAACTGAACATAGAAAAACATTGAAATAAAAGATTATCATGTTAGCAGACAAAACTAAAGGAAAACACATTGTAACAGTAGCATCATATGAACCTGATGTAGAGAACAGAGCATCTTATGAACTCGATGCATAACGGAACAGAAGAGGCTTCTCAATACTCAAATTTCCCCTCCTCAACTCCTCGACTCCTCGGTCCTCCGGTAGTGACCCGGAAATGAATTTCAGCGTGCCATTTTGAAGGACGTCTCATTTCTCTAAATGCACACCGAGGACCGAGGATCGAGCGTCGAGGAGGCTCTCTGGAGGAGCTATAACCGAGGATACACTGATGGTTCCTCCACGGGTCCTCCGCGGATGCATTTCCGGGAACGGTGGCGGCGTGACGCACGGCCGGACTTATCTCAGCCAATGACAGCTCTGCATGCATCCCCTGGATATTATTTTAGAAACTGCTCTCATCGCAACGCGATGTTTACAGTGAGAACAGCTGTGAGGCCCGTGCAGAAAGCAGAGCAGTGTGTAAAATATATATCACTCAGTATAACAGGCCTACTCTCTTTATTTGCTTTAGTTTAGTAGATATCTACAAAGAGTCCATATTTTTCTAAGAACATTTAGTGCTTCACAATAAAATACACAACGGCTGTAGCCTGATTATGCTTTAGGAGCTGTAGGTGTTTTCATTTCATTTCAAACCTTTATTTAACCAGATTGGTCCCATTGAGATCATAGATCTCTTTTTCAAGGGAGACCTGCAGCATATAGGTTCCACATGAAACATGAAACAATAAGGACATTATACATTATATTTACAGGATACATAGTTACAGACATTTACAAGTGCCCATTGTATCAGCAAGCATTTCATTTAGCCTAGCTTTAAAGACATGCAGAGGAATGAGATTGCTCAGTTTCAATTCTTGCTGAAGATTGTTCCAAGCATGTGTGTGGTAGGCCTATAGTGTCGGTGCGTGTGGTACAGTGTGTAGGTGCGTGTTGTACAGTGTGTAGGTGTGTGTTGTACAGTGCGCAGATGCGGCGGACAGACGGGTCTCAGTTGGTTTGGTGTCCTCTGCTTACTTTTAATACTTGCAAATACAACTTTTGGCCCGTAATTTCAATTCCCCATTTCAGCGACCAGAGAGAGGGGGGGGGGGGGGGGGTATATCCAGTCTCTGATTGTGTTACGTTATTATGAGAGTGCTCTCATACTTTAAATTGCTTATATTTATATAAATATATGTGTGTCTGTGTGTCCGCATCTGTAGCCTGGTATTGCCTCATTATACCGCACTCTCAATGAACTCAAAGTAAATATGTGGGGGAACAATGTTCAGCTGATCTAACAGAGATTATAAAATATGACGAAACACTCGACAGCTGATGCAGCTGTTGTCACGTAATAATGAACGGACGTCGCTTTAATATGACCGCTCAGAGGAGAGGAGTTCTCATTTCTTTAAACGTCTGCTGCTTCCCCTCCTCTCTCCTCGGTTCCCCAATTTGAGTATTGAGAAGCCTCTAGAGTATCGTTGAACTCATGCCGTGAACTTTTCCTGCATGAATAACAAGCACTATTTTAATAGACCTCTTGGATCGGTGAAGTGGTGCTCCATCTTTTGTCACCAAAGTGAGCAAGTACTCCCTGGCTCTTGACAAAAATGCTTTCCTCTCCATCCACTTCAAAGCACCCAAGGGAGATAGGAATCCTTTGGCACGAGGATTGCGTCCATTCATTGTGTCAAACAGCCTGTCAATAATCTATAAAGAAATATCTAAATCACTATCATTACAGTGTTTCATTAGGTATCAGATAGTTGTAATCAATACTCATCTATTCAAGATATAAAGAGAACAGAGTACTTATTTCTAAACTGTATGTTCAACATGCAAACTTAGTATTTGCTTGACTTCCTTCTCTCCATAGGCCTGCTTTGTGCTACAGCACATTTCACACAGAGCTTTACCACTCTAACATGTGTGAAGGTATGTGTAAGGTTATATACACACTTTTGTATTTATGAATATGCAATATCACGGTTCATGAAAATATTTGCATGTTGAACTTAGAGAATTATCAACAAATTGTTCCTGATGCTCAAATCACATTTTGATAAATTATTTAAAAACAAACACGTACTTGGTTCTATAATCACTAACTGTTTACCTCAATGAATTCTGCCGTTGCCTCACATGCGGCTTTCACACCAGCGCTTTTCAGTTTCTAGCTCCGAGCGGGAGCTTTTCTGGTTCAGCTCCGGTTTCCCTTTTCAGCTCCCGCTCTGTGCACACCGCCCACTGGCGCCCCAGAGCTGCCCTTGCTGCGTCATGACGTCACCGTTTACATCGATTTGCCCCCCAAGGGCAGCCATTACGGCAGCTCACAACAACAACAACTGCGTCGGGTCGATGATCGTGTTGCTTTTAATCACACGAAGCCAGAATACATTGAATAACGACTTCTCCAACCTTATACTTTGCTCCAGAGTGCCGTGGTTCATTGTTTATTAATGTGTTTCTGCAGCATTTACCGACCGCTGCAGTGCTGCTCTTCCACGGGACTTTATTCTCCCGTTAGCTCCCGGTTAGCTCACACTGCAGCGGCCACTCTAAAGTATTCACTGTCCGACTCACACAAGCAGCTGATGCATATCCCCAGTTCCCCTTAGCCTAAGTGAATGTGTGTCAGTCTGAATTGACACGGTTTGGTATCACAACGCTGTTATGAAAGTTTCTCTGGTATAAAACGGGTGATGTTGGCATAGCAACCGAAGCTAAACTGACTACTTGCATCCGATAGCTGCAATAATACAAAACAACACGTCTGCCTCTCTCCACAATGATCGATAACAGCGAACGGATGGTCAAAGTAAGGCACAAATAAACAGAATCACACGAAGCCTGGTTAGTGCTGCCTGACTTTATAAAGTGTGTTTATAGGCACTACTGCTTGTAGGCAGGCATGACAGTCGACCCATGTTCAGGGGAGGTGGGTTTAGTTTCCTGCACGCCTCGACGTAAGAGAGACGTAAGCGACGTCACCTCTTAGCTCCAAAGCTCTTGCCTCTGGACCGACAATTTTTTGGAGCTGGAAATGAAGCGGATTCCGGAGCTAAGAGCCGGCGCCGCTGCGGTGTGAACAGGAAAACCCGGCGCTTTTCAGGCTCTAGCTCCGAGCCGGAGCTGAAAAGGCGCTGGTGTGAAAGGGGCAACAGTCTTTAAACTGAGAGTACCTAAGATCCCTCATTGTGCGGAGAGCGACTGACACGGAGCGACTCAGGGACACCCTCATCTTGTGGTTCTCAAAGTAGACATGTTTGTCTGTGATTTTATTGGCAGCATGCAGTCCGTCTTTTTTTTGCACATCATTGAGATGATTGATGAACCTCCACTTGATCTGTCCGGTGGTCGTTGCAATTGGACTGTATGCCTGCAGAGAAAGATTCAGTCGCTGCTCAAACAAGTACAAACAGCAACATGTTGATCATCACGTCCAGCCATAACTGTGCAAATGAACAGACAACAATATTTAGATACATCTTTTAGCAGCAGAGACATAACTTATACAAATAGGTCTAAAACAATCATCATTTACCTGCAACATATTACTAACTTCAGCATGTGGCATGCATCTGTCATTACAAGTACTTTGTCACCAGTCGAGGGATGCGGGAAACTGGTTTGAAGCGGCTCCTGTGGGTTTCCCTTCAGCTCACACCCAAGTTGCACATGCTGACGTTGGAGGCATGCCCATCCATCGTGACAGATACCACCCGAATGCCCCGTGCATGCAGCTCCTCCAAAGCATGACTGAGAAGGACCCTTTGTGTTTCAGGTGACAGAGACTTCGTCAGGTAATATGCAATGGGAGCCTTCCAATGTCCGTGTAGGCCAACCACCATGAACACAAGAGCCTCAGTAGCAGCATCGGTCTCATTGATTCCATCACCCATGTCTACAAAACCAGACATTAACTGGTTATGTGGATTATATTGCACATGTTTCCTGATGGCCATGGCATCCAACATGAGTGCAACACATCCATATTTAGCCTGGTCGTCCTGGCATCTTCTCTCCAGCATATCCAGCATCATCTTGTTCAGGCCAGGCTTGCCATCCACCGAACACAGCCACCTGTAAAAAAAAAATGAGAAGTAGCTATTTAACGTACTTGCAACCGTAATTTCCAAAAATGAAATTGAACAACATTAAGACTACCTTTGTAATGTATGGGGATGAGGGAGGGGAAGATTTTTAGTCTCTCTGAGGTATTTGTCTTTTGGACCATGTAGATGGAGTGTGAGGGCAAGCTCTCTGTGGTTCTTTGAGTACTCATGGCCCTGCTTTGCCTTCAAGTCTATTTGCAGATCTGAAATTGTATGAGAAAAAATGAATAAGTCCCCTTCATATAATAACAAAGGAGTTTAATAAAGAGTGTAAGAGTAAGATGTACATGAATTTCAAAGTGCTACTTTCATCTTCCCTGAGTAGAAATCAAGCCTCTCTTTGAGTTCTTCATTAATGAGGTTCTTTTCCCTCAAATCCCCCAAATCATGCCGATCTAGATCCCTCCGCTTCGCGTCGGGCTCCTGATCAGCCTGTCGGTGTTCTTTTCCCCATAATGACCAAGTCGCTGCACATTATCCCGCTTATTACATGGCCACATTCTCAACAAAGTAACGTTATGACTCCCAATATTAATTGAAATGCTTTTATGGATTTAGAAAATGATTTTATTGATTTAAAAAATAGTTGTATGTATTGATTTAAATTGACATGCATCCGCGAAGAAAAATAGTCCGTTGTTACTGTTTGAACTAACGTAGCAACGGCAGGCTTCGATAGCGTTTTTGAGGAGCTTTCTGATTACAGATTTGAAAACATCGCTGCTTGCTTTAAAAGTAGCACAATTCATGATGTCAAACCTTGGAAAGTATCTCGATATCCCTGCCCTGATGCCAAAGTAACTGCACACTGTATGTTTTGCCGTTTGATGTATATGTCTGGACCGCTGCGTAAAAAGGAGGGTTTCTGCCCGTTACTTCTCCGCTGTTTTCTTGTCCCTCTTGTCTTTTTCTTTTCTTCACTGGGGACTCATCAGCCACTAACCATTACTCCAAATTACTGTGCTCTCCAAATATATTAAAATGAATGTTAAAATCCTCCATGTTGCTATCACACGACAGCGGAAAACTAAAGACAATCAAACAGTTTGCTTGCTTTTCAAACTGTTACATTTGAAAAACAGTTAGAGCGTCTCTTGTCAGTTTGAAAAGCCAACGGTAGGACCTGCTTGCGTTTTTGAGGAGCTTTTTGATTACAGATTTGAAAACATCGCTCCTTGCTTTAAAAGTAGCACAATTCATGATGTCAAACCTTGGAAAGTATCTAGATATCCCTGCCCTAATGACAAAGTAACTGGCAAGTGAATATGTGTCGCCGTTTGATGTCTATGTCTGGACCGCTGCGTAAAAAGGAGGGTTTCTGCCCCGTTACTTCTCCGCAGTTTTTCTTGTCCCAGTTCCAAACTGGCCCAACTGTATACAGTTCAATCGACCGGACTTCTTTCTGAAGATGTGAGCGTCCTTAACAACGGTCAATAAGTCCTTGACAGCGGTCTGTCTGTTCGGTATTAACAACGTGTCACGTGTTCTGAATTGACCAATCAGAATCGAGTATTCAACTAAGCCATGTAATAACGGCCGATAATGACCAGCGGCCGATCGATCGGAGCCTCCCTAATTATTACCAGACATTTTGACCGGCAGGTTTTGAATTTACCGGTTTTAATAATGTTACCAGCTAAAAACCGGTAATTACCGGCTAACGGAAACCCTGATATATATATATATATATATATATATATACACACGCACACACACACACAGAGATAGGTATTTCACCCTGCCCTGTTATTGATAACAGAATATTTACATGTATGAATGCTATTAGCTTTATGATGATACACCTACTCTTTGGAGGTGAAACCGGGAAGCTGAAGATGGAGGGAATAACACCATCTCTGAGTCGGACAATCTGTCCTGTCCTGTCAAACTCGTCCTGCTTACAATGCTCACTGCAAATCACGGATGACTCGCTTGCAGTGAACCCTTCCCTCCTCAAAGCAACTTCTTCCTCATATCTTTGTCTTTGGGAAACCTTCAAAATAAAAACGGGAGATTTGAGAGTCAACACAAACATTTTTTAAGGAGGTCAAGCTTATTTTCTTCCTTCTTCATAGATAGATTAGATTAGATTTTACTTTATTCATCCCACAACGGGGACATTCACTTGTTACAGCAGCATATGATTTATAAAGTCTCAGTTGGCCATACACATAATGTTTGCTGGCTACGATTTCGGCTGGCGGACATCAATACAGTACAATAATAATGTTGAATCTTACTTGTGAAAAGTAATCCCCCGACCCCTGTTCGCAATCGTCCGCCGATTTGCACAGCAATACGCCGCACAGTGCTCTGGCATCTTGAAACCTCTGCTGTCTCTGGGTAGAATGTCTGTAGGATGACCGGTCCAAGATGGCGGCCGTATTTCTTGCGCCCCAGCAGCCAATGCGGCGTCTACTCTTTATATGTCTATGGTTAACAGTTACTCTGATTCGCGTTATGGTAGCTGTTGTAAGGTGAGTGATCTGCACAAAAATACTCTTAACTCACTGAAATCTTGACTGATTTACAAACGGTTTGGTTTATTATAAACATGATTAGCATGGCTATGATACAGGATGCTTGGACATGTTGAAATTGCAGCTTTTCTTTGTGTATGTGGTTGTCTTTATTAGCTGGCTAATAACAAGAGGCTGTCAGTGAGACCTAGTATTACAAAGTTCACCCAGCAACTTTGCACCAGTGGGAGAAGCAAAACTGCTCTTTCTTTTCAAAACAACTTAAGTTACACATGATTTCTTCCAAGTGGTTTGGCTTGTTAAAAACATCTTGCATTATGATACAGGAATTTGCTGGCTTTGTGTTTACAGAAGTACCTGACTATGCCGGACTTTTGTGCAGCCTACGGATGCTCCAATCGCCGCTGTCTGCAAACAAGAACCCGTGGGATCACCACATATGTTTATGTTTGCTCAGTCTAATAAACCCATAACATGGTTGTGAAAGAATACCAAAGCTGAGGCTGGACGATGATTGATTGTTGGTGTGCCATGTGTCACCGTGTGTCTTATTGGTTTTGTGTTATACTGTATTTTATTGTGTGCAGCTGGTCCTTATCTCCAAAACACATTTAAAACAAATAACCTTGAATTCCCATCTCTCCCCACCTGCTCCTGCTTCCTACATCCCCTCCACACCACACCAAGTTGTTCTTCTTAATAATAATAATACATTTATTTTGGGGGGGGCCGCCTTTCATAACACCCAAGGACACATAGGATAGTTTATGTTTAAATTGTTCCCTATATTGCATAGGGGCAATATAGGGAACAATTTAAACAGTGGATTTTGTGATATATCAGCCGGGGTGAGACAAGACAAACCACACATGGACTATAGAAGGACACAAAAGGACACATGGTACAGTTTATACTATTCTTGGTCTTTTTTCAATAACATATTTCAAAGGTTCTGGATTCGTTTACAAATCTAGAAACTAAATACAAAACTAGGATGATATGAAGATCTCATGTAAAAATAATTGTGATAAATTAGACAGAACTGGCCTGTCTGTGAGCACATTTTATGTTGGTTTGGTTCTTCTGATAAAGGTGTGAATATCTAAATAATATACCAACATATGCTATTGTCATTAGTTGTTTCCCTGTTCTTCAAGCTAAGGCATTGCTAAATTAACAACTCTTGGCTTACAGAGTGGTAACATGAGACCGATTTTTATATATAAAATATAAATGTATTTTAATTTTATAATTTATCTATAATTTATTTTAAATATTAACAATATAATAAAATAAATGGAAATATATACACCGGCAAATATTTAATATAAATACCTTGTGTGTGTGTGTGTATAGCTATTGCTTTATCTGATTAATGTTATTTTCATATGAAAGTCCATGATTATAAGTATGCAGTATTATAACTACATATTTGATGTTTATAAAAAACCAAACCGTTTGAGAATTGGTTGAAAATTGAGCAAGCTATGGTTATTTAAATAGTAAACCATAATGTTATGAATGAGAGCACTGCCTGTAGCCAGATGGCGGCCAAGTGGCAACGTCGGTCTCCATTGGCCAGCAGCGCGGAGTCATCTAGTGTTTATATATATCTATGAGTGCAGCGCCATATAGATAGAAGAGTTACGACACCGGAAGTCCAAAAACGGTTATCGTCATAGACATATAAAGAGTAGACGCCGCATCGACCGCTGCTGCCTATTGGCGCTGACGAGCCGTGGGGCCGCCATCTTGGACCGGTCACCCGCTCCACTCAGTGTAATCTGTCTGGCAGGCGCAATGAAGTGTCAGCGCATTTTATCAATCATAACTCGCTGAATACAAAACTGATTTTCACGGGGGGGGGGGGGTTCTGCAAACGTCATATATGTAGGCATGATACCGGACACATGATTCGGCGTATTTTAATATTCATAGTAGGCTTAACAGCAATAGAATATTCTGGTATTTGATAGCCTATGTTATGTATGATAGGTATTTTGCAAAAGACACACGATATATAATATATACACACACACATAAAAAAACACTAATGGTCTATATATGATAGAGAAGCATATTGTGTAGGCCTATACTCAGCTATTTTAATAAGTTGAAAAATGAAGAAACAATAATACATTATACATAGACAGAAGTTATATATCAGTAAAAATGAATATCTATGTCATAACAAATGAAAATGTACTTCTACATCTATATAAAAAATGTAAATGTTCAAGTTAAACACAAGAACATGACACCACCCCGCCCAAACCATATTTACACAAAGTTGCTCATGACACCCGAATGCCCCGTGCATGCGGCTCCTCCAAAGCATGACTGAGAGCCTGGGGATGCTCAAATCGCTCAGAGATCTGCATCTATTTGCACAGCATGAAAGAAAGGCCAAATGAAATGGGCTGTGATTTTTAAGCAGAGGTCAACAACTTGTACGGCCCTCGGAGGATGTTGAACAAATTGAAATGGCCCTTGAGAGGAAAAAGGTTCCCCACCCCTGCCATAGACCTTTAAGCCCACAGACATGATTATAGCATGATTAATACATGATGTAAACTGTAATTAAGATAAACAACTGAAGTCGTACATCTAACCCCTCCAATTCAGAGGTTAAATGGACTTTTAGCCCACTATATTTAATACCTTTAGTTACTGTGCAGATTTGGATTAATGATGTGACATATAATGAACTCTTAAATCAGACTTTTAAGGATTTTACTATATGGCACACTATTTCAGGTATGCTAATATCAGGGTTCATACACTTTTTCACCAATGATTTTCAATGACTTTTCCATGACTTCTCCTGACTACACCTTTACCTCATTTTCCATGACCAAAAATTCCCACTGAAAATGGTTTATTTGAAAATGGAACAGGAAAATAAGGTCTGCATATGAAACATGTTGTGCCTATCTAAAACAAATCAAATAGTAGGCTTACTAGCTTCTACACGCTAAAGCAACTGTAGTCAGGGAGGCAAAGTCATCAGGTATGAAAAAAGGTGACAAGGACCCGACCCCTGACCCCCTGAAAGCAGCAGTGTCAATAATAACAGAAACGCCAAAGAGTCACATCTAATAGAAAAATATAAAAGCATTTATTTTAATTGTGTAGCAGTCAGTTTATAATTCTGGCAGCACTGTTGAGCATTTTGAAAATGTATTGTCATGCCTCTGTGCAAGGCTTAGTCTTTCTATCTTTATAGCCACTGGTGTAAAGTAACTAAGTTCATAAACTCAACAAGTACTATACGTGGGTACAATTTTGAGATACTTGTACTTTATTTAAGTATTTCAATGTTTTGCTACTTTGTACTTCTACTCCTCTACAGTTCAGAGGTACATGGTGTACTTCTACTCCTCTACAGTTCAGAGGTACATGGTGTACTTCTACTCCACTACAGTTCAGAGGTAAATGGTGTACTTCTACTCCTCTACAGTTCAGAGGTACATGGTGTACTTCTACTCCTCTACAGTTCAGAGGTACATGGTGTACTTCTACTCCTCTACAGTTCAGAGGTACATGGTGTACTTCTACTCCACTACAGTTCAGAGGTAAATGGTGTACTTCTACTCCTCTACAGTTCAGAGGTACATGGTGTACTTCTACTCCTCTACAGTTCAGAGGTACATGGTGTACTTTTCCTCCACTACATGTATTTAATACCTTTAGTTACTCTACAGATGTGGATGAATGATGTGAAATATAATCAAGTGTTAAATCAGAGTTTAGTTCGACCTGGAGTAAATCCACCAGCTACCCTGCAGTATACAAAGTCATTCAAAATAGCTGCACCTTCACCAGCTTTGAGAACACTTTCATGATCAATCATTATAAAACATATCATATATATTATTCTGAAATGGACCAATCTGCACAACGACTACGTTTACTGTCGCTACTTTCACTATATTTTGATGATAATACTTTTGTACTTTTACTTGAGTAACATTTTGAATGCAGGACTTTTACTGTAACAGAGTATTCCTACACTCTGGTACTTCTACTTTTACTCAAGTACAAGATCTGAGTACTTCTACTTTTACTACAAGATCAGAGTACTTCTACTTTTACTCAAGTACAAGACCTGAGTACTTCTACTTTTACTCAAGTACAAGATCTGAGTACTTCTACTTTTACTCAAGTACTTCTACTTTTACTCAAGTACAAGATCTGAGTACTTCTACTTTTACTCAAGTACAATACCTGAGTACTTCTACTTTTACTCAAGTACAAGACCTGAGTACTTCTACTTTTACTCAAGTACAAGATCTGAGTACTTTACTTTTATTAAGTACAATATCTGAGTACTTCCACTTCTACTAAAGTACAATATCTGAGTACTTCTACTCGAGTACAAGATCTGAGTACTTCTACTTTAGCTCAAGTACAAGATCTGAGTACTTCTACTTTTACTCAAGTACAAGACCTGAGTACTTCTACTTTTATTAAGTACAAGATCTGAGTACTTCCACTTCTACTAAAGTACAAGATCTGAGTACTTCTACTAAAGTACAAGATCTGAGTACTTCTACTCGAGTACAAGATCTGAGTACTTCTACTTTTACTCAAGTACAAGACCTGAGTACTTCTACTTTTACTCAAGTAAAATACCTGAGTACTTCTACTTTTACTCAAGTACAAGATCTGAGTACTTCTACTTTTAAGAACAACATTTGAGTACTTCTACTTTTACTCTAGCACAATAACTATACTTATACCACCTCCGTTTATAGCCTATGAAAAAAAACTATTAGAAAACGAAGGCTAAAGCTAACGTTAGCGGATAGTGACAATGTATGCTAGCTAGCTAGCTCAACGATTCCTTAATGATATTTTGACAGAAAAACATTTCAGTTCACATCACGCTCTGCCGCTCTGCTCTGAACACCTGAACGGCCCGTTCTAACAGCTGTTCACCAGCGGTGCATTCTGTGCCACAGTGACTCCGCACAGTTAACGAACGCACCGTAGATAATGTAGCTGACCCTCATAACGGAGCAGCAGAGTTCAACCCACAGGCAGGAAGATTCGAGCACACAGCTCGCGCTTCATATATTAAAAAATAACACCATGCGCGTCATGATGGCACATAACAGCTCGCGACCGCAGATTATTTTGGCGATGAGATAAAATGTAAATTATATTTGACGCAACTTTAGTTACATTTCCATGACTTTTCCAAAACGTTGGGAAAAACATCGTTTTCCATAACTTTTCCAGGGCCTGGAATTTGCATTTTGAATTTCCATGACTTTTCCAGGTTTTCAATGACCGTACGAACCCTGTAATATATAATTGTTGTAATGGCCTTGGCATTGTTACAATAATATTGCAAGCTAATGATGCAAAGATAAATAGAGTTTTACATTGTAAAAAAAAAAAAAAGTATATTGCTTTTAAAAATAGCTTTTCATTAGGCTGAATTGCATCTAGTTGCTAGCTGTGTGATGCCTCTACTTCTGAATAGATGAGAACGAGCAGGAAAAGCATATTTAATGGGATTCCCAAATGTTCATCAGATTAAGAGTAACACTGACATTTTGAGGATCAAATATAGTTTCAATTTTCCTGTGAGGACAATATATAAATGTAATCTCTCTGCATCTGAACGGCCCACAGATGTCTGAAGATATCGATTCTATCACTTATTGGTAAGAAATAACAAAGGAAGAATTTCCGAGTGCTCTTTTAACCACCTGTGTCTTCGCAAAAAGAAAAGAAACGTTTTTGATAGAGCACACTTTATTAATAGTAAGCATTGGTTTATTTATTTAGAGATTGATTTAATGTAAAAGAGCCATAATCACTGGAATTTTAAGACAATGGCAAACACCTGAAAACAACCACCGTACATTAAGCATTACACACAGGTTGGTTTGGTTTGACAGTTCAAGTGTAATACAACCCTCGACCATATGAGGCGAAGAACAATGAACACAGTTTCAGTAATGCACGGCAAACAAAAAAATTGACCATCACGTCACAGGACTCTGCCGTGTCCCAAACCTCAGCTCTTCATTGGGTTGACTTGTGTTAACAGAAAACAGCACATTTCATTATACAGGTTGAGACTTTACATGCAATGATGGACTGTGCCTTCACACAATAGCATGGAGCCTAATAACAACACTGTACCTGAAGTGCATTGCCTGAAACGAATCGGAGATATTTGAACTTATCCAACCATTAAGACTCAAAACTGAGATCGCGTCCAAACCTTTACCAGTTTTTCAGCAAGATCATCAAGGAAAAACTTCTTTTTTTTTTAAAAAAAACCTGTGAGGTTATTAGAACAGAGAACTGTGTTCAAACGGCTAACTTCACCGTGAACGTACCACCGCATGTTGTGTAGACAGATCTCTACTGCTAGACACCCATACAGTTTGTTGTTTCACACGATTCAGCACAAGATGAGCACCCTCGCGGGACATCGTCGTCTTACAAGCCGGGGTAAACTTTGTATCACACAACAAATGATTAACCCCTGTGAAACTATACAGCTAACTAGCTTCACA
Source organism: Pseudochaenichthys georgianus (assembly GCF_902827115.2). Taxonomy (NCBI): domain Eukaryota; kingdom Metazoa; phylum Chordata; class Actinopteri; order Perciformes; family Channichthyidae; genus Pseudochaenichthys; species Pseudochaenichthys georgianus. The sequence goes on along the minus strand of NC_047503.1, from coordinate 6,030,319 downwards.
CCACCTTACACACAAAGCCAACAGACCAGGCTGATGGCTTGTTAGTTTAATTTGCCCACCATAGATGTGAAATTGTATATCAATGTACATCTATGGAGTAAAGGATGCAAGAACACCCGTTTCCTTTCCCTCAATTCTTTCCTCGAACGTCACCCATAAAAAGGTAAATCCCATAAAAACAATCAAAAGGAAAGATTCATGAAAACTTGATGGAACTTGTCTATATGACTTTAATTCACATCAGCCGAAAAAAAGTTGAGGAAGTGAAGCTTTAGAGCTGGGCGATAACGATATAGCACTTTTCTTGATAAACAAAATGTCAATACATGGTCAGTAGGGAAGCGATGCCACGGCTGAGGAAACCTTTTCCACCGGTTAATAAACTGGAGACATCACCTGCTGTGTTATTGATTTCACCGGAGACATAACGAGAAAAGATTCTGATGACTCTTTTATGTTGAATGGCTCATCATTTAATCAGCATTTGTGAAAACACTGTAACACCGCTAATACCAACTACTGCATTGTACTCTGCTCTCGCACATGGAACAGCCAATCACATCTCAGAAACTAATTATGTTCTAGCCAATGAACTTGCAACCTTACAGTGGCGTAAATTAGCAATTGAAAGTTAGGGAGATAAAAACTGAACCATCATGAGAAAAAACCCTCCAATATTCTCATATTATAAGAGGCATTCATTTGCGGGAACAATTCTGTTTTTTTGCAAATGTATACCTGTATAGTATCAAAGAACATTGGCGTTTTTTGTCAATTTGAGCTTTTTATTTTACATTTTCAACTTAATCTCTATCATAGTTATTAGCATTTTTTAAAGTAGCCTGAAATGCACAAGCCATTAAACACGGATGGTTGATTATTGATTTTGGATCCAAAGGTAAAACGATTTAGAGACTAAGAAATATTTTAAAGGTCATCAGAATGAAAAACAAATAACTTGATCAAATGTTTTGCCATATCGCCCAGCCCTTAACTTCAATTCACTCCAAAACCATCGTACATTTTCCACATGCGGACTTATGAAAACACTGTAGTGACACATGCTGGAGCGTGACGTAATAATTCACTTCTTCATCCAGTCACAGTCACCATACAGGAGAAAGACTAGCACGCACATGCTGTACAGTAAGAGTACAGTGCGCGTTCTGTTTGCTTCTTATAATCCTAATGACAGAAGTCACATCGATGCTCAGGTGTGTTCAAACCACCTGGGATGCAGTTTATCGACTGCAAAACACGAAGCATGTTGCTTTAAGTGTTTAGAAAAGCAGTCTTTATCGTTTTTGGTCACATAACCAAAAATTCAGCTGCTGTAAATCACAGCTAGCATAGCTAACGACAACAGCGATGGCGCTATCGTTTGCATCCGAGTCCATTTCAGTTTAGACGATAAGGACTGTGTGCTGACATTTTCAGACAAACACATTTGAGTTATTCCTTTGTTAAAGCCAAGCTAAATCAGCGAGCACAATCAAGTTTCACCTGACACACTCCAACAGCACAAAGAACCATTGATTTTGACTAAATATTAGCTGGAGGCGGGTTAGCAGGGAATGTCTTAATAAGTGAACAGAGCAGTGTATTACATTCCATTATTATGAGTGTATTTAGAAGAAAAGGCTGTGTATTACGAGTGTGCCCGCATGCCAATTCTGTGCATATGCTCCTCATGCCTGAAGCTTGCACAAAGAAATGGACGAGCCACTTGAGAAAATCCAGAAAGCTGGACACACAGCTTGGGCATAGGGGAACACAAAGGTGTGGAAGGGATACACCCTGTCTGCCACGTTATAGAACGTAGCAGTGCCCTCGTCACAATCCAACAGCACGCCTACGCGCTGTGGATTGGGATTGACCAGCACGGTCTCATTGCTGTTGTGCCAAGCGGACAGCTTGACGTTGAACCACTCGATACACCAGGACTGGTCGTTGCGGCCCAGTCGACTGGTGGGACCTTTGCGGTCAATGCTTCTGTAAGCCAAGCCTACGCCAATGAAGTTGTTGCAGCTCAGTTGCGCTTCCCAGTAGTGGCGGCCTTGAGAGAAACTCTGACGAGTGAGCACCTGGGAGCAGACCGAGAAGCGCTCAGGGCAGTCGGGATAGTCCGTGTGTTCATCTGACACCGAGGCCTTCGTGAAGCCCTCACTCAGAGCGATGCGTTTGTGGGCCGTCTTTGGATCCAAAGTGAGAACTGTACCATCTGGTAGGGACAACAATCAACATGTTCACAACAACCTTTGTTGATACCATAATAGGGGATGATGCCTCCTACAATCATACACTTACATTTCAAAAGTTCGGTTCTTTTTTCAGCAGATGTTATGCTTGGTGGAATGTCCGACATTTCTGCAACAGAAGACAACAAATTAATTTGTCTTGAGGCAAAGAAAACAATTGAAAAGAGCATCTTAAAAAATGGCATCTCCAACGATTACCATTTAGGTCTGTTCACAGGTGTTGAGGACGACTAGTAGGTGAACACGTTACACAAAGAAGGCAGACTGGCTAACTTCCCGTTTGCACTTTAGGTGGAAGGTTTTGAGAACATTTGTAGAATAAAATCATCTGGTACAGCTGAATCGATTTGAGTTTTTCTTACTCCAAAAGATGTTGTCATAGTAACTCAGTGGAGTACTCTTGTATTGAATGGCTTCTACCTGGTTTATTCAAATAAGCTGGAGGAGTACTGCTTCTGGGTTGGATTATCCCACTTAAATCCAAGAGGTGTTCTGTTGAGCGTTCTTCATTCTTTTGTCCAATATTGTCTTTTGCAGCTTTGGGAGGCTTTGGTTCTGAAGATAAAAAAAGATAGTACATTTGTTATTTAACTGCAGTAATCATTCTGAAGGGATATTTCTGATGTTTTGAAACAGGGTTTGTATAAAAGGTTCAGAACACCCCAGTCTGAAGAAACACAGTATACTGAACTGCTGTGGACAGTGGCAGCAGCAAAACCCATTTTAGCCATCTACAAAAATAAATAAAACATGTCTGTTGTTCGAAGCTGGGGACGCGCCAACAGCCATCTACTGTATGTTACGTAGTGACTATAGAGAAATAAAACTGGCCTTCACTTCAAAACTGTCCCTTTAAGTCTTATTCAATTGCAAATCAACATGCACAATTAAAACATACTTCTTACACTAAACAACAAACAAGTACAAGCACATCACACACGTTTTCTCTCATTGATATAAATGGGGTGGACAAAATATTAATAACAGGTCTCAGTAGGACACATTAAGAGTTCAATAGCACCAAAACTACCACATCCAAAATGACCGTTAAGTTGAATCAACACCTCCTTATGTTGTACTGCTGTTGTCTGTTGTATTCTATTTCATTATGTTTTTATTTCTCTAGTCTTGTTTTGGTCATTTAACATCTTGCCAAGGACAACAGTTGGAAATTAGCCTGCTGGCTAATACTGGCTCCTTTACAACAATGTGGATTAATGTGCACTGTCCTTTAAATAAATAAACTAAACTTAAAAACCCGAATATTATAACTTTCATAAAAAGGTAGAATTTGTTGCACATAAGTGTTATCCATATGTGGGACCAAATATAGACACTTTCGTACTTTGAGACTTCGCCTTCGGGCCTGCTTTGTGTTGAGAACCTAGACCTGTCCATTGCGGCTCTGAGAGAGGGAGAAGCAAAAGAATAGGAACATGTTATACTAGAGCCAGACGCAATCCTCACGTGTTCTTAAAAGCCCCTTGTTGTTTTCAAAACATACATCACAAGGCAAGTGAGAACAATTACTTCTGGTGATCCATTGTTTTAAAGTCTTATCTTAAAAAGGAGTCTTGTGCTCATTTCCAGTTTAAAATGTGTATGTTGTGCCTCTACTGTGACACGTTTACATGCTTTAATGTTCAGACAGCTCTTTATTTGTCAAGTGTGTCGGAGAGAAATGTTTTCTCAATATAGAAAAAAATAAGTTATTTAGAAAGCTGCTCTTGTATTTGAGTCTTAGAGATGAGATCACTAAAATGAATTCACCGTGTGATAGTTGAACATCCCTGAGCACCAAACGATTGAAATCAAGTAAGAGTCGCATCATTTCTTTGATTTTCTGGATTGTTGTTTCCACCATAAACCAACTCACCTAAAATGCCAGGGTTATTATGTGCAAGTGCAACACAGTTGTACATGAATGGCTTCACTATTCGTTCTCAATTCATATTCAACTGTAAAGTTTCCCACTTAGAAACGGACCTGCACGAGCATCTTTTAAAAGATTCCAAAGACAGACGTTTTAAAGAGCTACGATATTCATTAAGATCGGTGGTGAGCTGTTCGACCTCTGCGAGTACAATGGTACAATTTAAACCTTTCTTACTTGTCTTTTGTCCTGCCATGAAATGGGGATCCCTGTTGTAGCCTTGTTGGTGCTGGGGTGCATAGTAGTGTGGATGGCACCCCATGTAAACTGGCTGGTATAATGACTCGATGGGGGGACGACCTGGACTGTGGGACCTGGGGGGCCTTTTCTGCTTTGGAGGATTGTTGAACTCTGAAAGAGAGAAGGTCAAATAAGAAGACATTTTGTGCACTCATACGCGTTGTATCACAAAATGCAAAAGCATATTTGCCACACACAGATTTTTAAAACGTTATTTGATCAAAACTACAGTATTGCGTAGGATCTATATATGAAAATGATTGGGATGTTATATTATTTTGTTTAGATTCTTCATACGGTATTATTTTGAACACTTGTTTGACTTTATTAGCTGCACAGGGTCTTACCAGACACGGCAGATGCTAACAGCTACAGATGCTAACAGCTACAGATGCTAACAGCTACAGACGATAACAGCTACTACAAATAGGATATAGGAACACCTAAATTGCCTTTGCAATCGTGAAGCAAATATTCGTATTTTTCAGCGACTTCGAAGCTGTGCAGACGTGAGTTTATCATACACATTGGCAGATATTGTATTATATTATAGGTTAAAAGCAGAGATTAACATACCCGATAAGGGATGAGGTCCAGTGCTTTCCATTGCTGAGCCATAAACAAGACAAGACACGAGTTAAATGCCAGTATCTCACAACACAAGCTCTCCAGACGCCCATGTTATGTTTTGCAACAGAAGTTGGCTTTATCGTTATCCCATTATGCACCTCAACATGTTAAATCTCCCATTAAAAGTGTAACTGCACAATCACCCGGTTTGCGTATCCGCAGTCTGTCCTCAACAGGCGGTTTGAACATCTCTGTCAGGTGCTCCTTCAGGTCTGCACAAAAGGCCTGCATGGCTTTCACCTTCTTAGAATCCAGGTTGATTTGAGGCGTGTAAGGGTCAAAGCCGGCAGCCTTTGGCAGGTTGACTGACGCCTGGAGGCAGAACAACAAACTGTTTTTATGCAATGCATTGGAAATAAGCTTTTTTATTTTCTATTGTGTATCTATGAGTGGAATACTGTCATTTAAAAAAAAAAGATAAAAGGTTGTGATTTTAAATATAACATTATTATAAACACTATTAAACAGACGGTGTGATTAGTGTCTTTGTCGGCTGTTTAAAGGATACGTTTGTGCGGATTGATTGACTCACCTGTAGGAAGGCAAGAGTCTGGGACTGACTCAGCAGACTGTGGATGTATTCTTTAGATTTACTCATATGAACAACGTTCTCATTGAACTTCTTTGAGAGATCCTTAAGCTTAGTCTGACCAGTCTGCAGCTCGCAGTCGACAGCATTCAGAGCTTCATTCTCCTCTCGGGCCAACATATCCCGGATCTGCTGATAATCAGCTGCCAGGGCCTTCTTCCTGTTGGTCGCTGAGTCCTACGAGAGAATCAGAACACATCAGTAGGCAAAAGGAAGAGTAAATACAGGGGTTAGAGGAAATGACAGTTATATCACACAAAGCAACATCTCAGTGTTATGGTTTGCAAATGAACAATAATCACTTAATGTTTTCCTTTATTTATTCTTCTTCTTTCAAGAAACTCTTTTTTTGGAATTCATAAGAATTATAAATAATGAAATGTCAAGTATCCAGGACTACCTTTAGCTTGTCCCCCATGTCACCAATATGCGAAATAACTCGCTCGTTCTTCGTTATTTTCTCGTCCAGGATAGCCAACTTGCCTCTCAGGTCGGACTATAAAACAGAGAAACAGGACACATTCAGAAAAGTATCATTACGATTATTTTGTAAATTTAAACCTGTAACATTACTTGTCAAATCTCAGCATTATTGTGTGCATGCACACACACGCACACACACACACACACACACACACACACACACACACACACACACACACACACACACACACACACACACACACACACACACACACACACACACACACACACACACACACACACACACACACACACACACACACACACACACACACACACACACACACACACACACACACACACACACACACACACACACACACACACACACACACACACACACACACACACCTCTTTCAGGTTCCTCTGCTCCTCCGGGGACATAAAGGAGCAGCCTTTGTGGACCAGCTGGAGGCAGAGGCTGCAGATGGGACGGCAATGCTGGCTGCAGAAGAGCTCCATCAGCTTGTGGTGGTCCGGGCAGATGCGCTCGGACAGGTCGCCGACAGGCTCACTCAGCTGGTGGACTCTAAATGTTGGGTTTTCCCGGTGAGGCCGCAGGTGCTCCTCGCAGAAAGAGGCCATGCAGGTGAGGCAGGTCTGCGCCGCTTCCGCTTCCATACATGTATCACAGCGTATGACATCCTGGCTCTCCGCTTGGCTGTCCTCTGCTGTCCCCAGGTCGGCCTCGCTCTTGGTCGACCGCAGGTTGAAGGTCTCCACGACGGTGCTGAGGACAGTGTTTTTCTTCAGCTCCGGTTTGGTGGGGAAGTGGGTCCGACACTGAGGACAGCTGTAGGAGTCCTTCCAGCTGGCGAGGATGCAGTCCTGGCAGAAGTTGTGTCCGCAGGGGATGGTGACCGGGCAGTCAAAGGGACACAGACAGATGCTGCAGCTCAGCTCTTCCTCCAGACTCAACAGAGAAAACGGACTCTGGTCCATCGCCGCCATCATGAAACTCCAGTGGGCTGGGCTCTGAGTTGTGAGGGAGAAACGAAACTTAACTTGCGCTATTCTTGCACCAGTTTCGATTCTTTTAAAGGCAACATTTATATTCACTTCGACCAATTTCCTGCAGTTTATCGTTAAAAACTTAAATAGTGACAAAACAAAGTCTAAAATGTTAGAATTTAGCCTTCATTCGACTTCCACATCAACATGATCAGGGAACTCGAAAATAATAATTTAGTTTAAATCTCCAACAATACCTCGAGTCCTCGGGTGTCCTTGTCGCTTTTCTTCTTCTTCTTCTTCTTCTTCTTCTTCTTCTTCTTCTTCTTCTCCAGACACTAAGAAGTGAAGCTGTTCAGGAACTAGTTGTACTATATCCTGTATGTGATGGCTCCTTAGTCCTTCCTGTCTCGAGAGGACAATAAATACAGGTGGTGACAGCAGCCGTTGTCACTTCCCGATCTGCAGCCCTGTCCGATCTGCAGTGCGCATGTGCGAGATGGTCGCAGTACCTCAAGATGGACGGGAGCTCTACATGGGCGGAGCCTCAACGCGGCTCCTGTCACTACCCGATCCGTCACCCTACCCGATCGGTACTGCGCATGTGCGAGATGGTCCGCCATATTGGACAACTCCGGACGGCAACACCAGATGGACACTTGACACAGTGGCTTTTAGCAAAGCTCAAAAAGAAAACTCGAGAGAGATGAGTTATTGTTATTACAACGTGACTTCACTATTATTTAACAACTCTTTTATTGGGTTCTTTTATTTGGGGTTAAGTACATTGTCAGAATAAGTGAGGAATGAATTTAACTTATGTTAGACAGCCATATGCCATACATTTTTGCATACATTCACAGTAAATATGTATTCAGTATGATAGCTGTCTAACAGAAGTTAAATCTATTTCTCACTTATTCTGACAATGTACTTAACCCCAAATAAAAGAACCCAATAAAAAGAGTTGTTAAATAATAGTGAAGTCACGTTGTAATAACAATAACTCATCTCTCTCGGTTTTTCTTTTTGAGCTTTGCTAAAAGCCACTGTGTCAAGAGTCCATCTTGGGTTGCCGTCCGGACTTCCGGACCATCTCGCACATGCGCAGTACCGATCGGGTAGGGTGACGGATCGGGTAGTGACAGCCATAAGAGGCTTCTCAATACTCAAATTTCCCCTCCTCGACTCCCCTCCTCGAGACTTAGTCCCGCCCACAGGAGATGCGAGCGGAGGACCGAGGAGGGGAACCGGGGAAAGAGGAGGGGAAGCAGCAGACGTTTAAAGAAATGAGAACTCCTCTCCTCTGAGCGGTCATATTAAAGCGACGTCCGTTCATTATTACGTGGCAACAGCTGCATCAGCTGTCGAGTGTTTTGTCATATTTTATAATCTCTGTTAGATCAGCTGAACATTTTTCCCCCACATATTTACCTTGAATTCATTGAGAGTGCGGTATAATGAGACAATAACAGGCTACAGATGCGGACACACACACACAAATATATTTATATAAATATATGCAATTTAAAGTATGAGAGCACTCTCATAATAACGTAACACAATCAGAGACTGGATATATCCCCCCCCCCCCCCTCTCTCTCTGGTCGCTGAAATGGGGAATTGAAATTACGGGCCAAAAGTTGTATTTGCAAGTATTAAAAGTAAGCAGAGGACACCAAACCAACTGAGACCTGTCTGTCCGCCGCATCTGCGCACACACTGTACCACACACACACACCTACACACTGTACAGGACATACCTACACACTGTACCACACACACACACACACACACACACACACACACACACACACACACACACACACACACACACACACACACACACACCTACACACTGTACCATACACACCTAAGCTCCTAAAGCATAATCAGGCTACAGCCGTTGTGTATTTTAGTATGTGAAGCACTAAATGTTCTTAGAAAAATATCGACTCTTTGTTTGTATATATCTACTAAACTAAAGCAAATAAAGAGAGTAGGTCTGTTATACTGAGTGATATTTATTTTACACACTGCTCTGCTTTCTGCAGGACCTCACAGCTATTCTCACTGTAAACATCGCGTTGCGATGAGAGCAGTTTCTAAAATAATATCCAGGGGATGCATGCAGAGCTGTCATTGGCTGAGATAAGTCCGGCCGTGTGTCACGCCTCCACCGTTCCCGGAAATGCATCCGCGGAGGAGCCGTGGAGGAACCATCAGTGTATCCTCGGTTATAGCTCCTCCAGAGAGCCTCCTCGACGCTCGATCCTCGGTCCTCGGTGTGCATTTAGAGAAATGAGACGTCCTTCAAAATGGCGCGCTGAAATTCATTTCCGGGTCACTACCGGAGGACCGAGGAGTCGAGGAGTCGAGGAGGGGAAATTTGAGTATTGAGAAGCCTCTATAGATATATATAAACACTAGATGGCTCACACGCGCTGCTGGCCAATGGAGACCGACGTTGCCACTTGGCCGCCATCTTGCTACAGGCAGTGCTCTCATTCATAACATTATGGTTTACTATTTAAATAACCATAGCTTGCTCAATTTTCAACCGATTTTCAAACGGTTTGGTTTTTTATAAACATCAAAGATGTAGTTATAATACTGCATACTTATAATCATGGACTTTCATATGAAAATAACATTAATCAGATAAAGCAATAGCTATACACACACACAAGGTATTTATATTAAATATTTGCCGGTGTATATATTTCCATTTATTTTATTATATTGTCAATATTTAAAATAAATTATAAAATTAAAATACATTTATATTTTATATATAAAAATCGGTCTCATGTTACCACTCTGTAAACCAAGAGTTTTTAATTGAGCAATGCCTTAGCTTGAAGAACAGGGACACAACTAATGACAATAGCATATGTTGGTATATTATTTAGATATTCGCACCTTTATCAGAAGAACCAAACCAACATAAAATGTGCTCACAGACAGGCCAGTTCTGTCTAATTTATCACAATTATTTTTGACATGAGATCTTATCATCCTAGTTTTGTATTTAGTTTGTATTTAGTAAACAAATCCAGAACCTTTGAAATATGTTATTGAAAAAAGACCAAGAATAATATAAACTGTACCATATGTCCTTCTGTAGTCCATTTGTGGTTTGTCTTGACTCACCCCGGCTGATATATCACAAAATCCACTGTTTAAATTGTTCCCTATATTGCCCCTATGCCCCTGTAAGGTGTCCTTGGGTGTTATGAAAGGCGGCCCCCCAACATAAATGTATTATTATTATTAAGAAGAACAACTTGGTGTGGTGTGGAGGGGATGTAGGAAGCAGGAGCAGGTGGGGAGAGATGGGGCTTCAAGGTTCAAGGTTATTTGTTTTAAATGTGTCTTGCACACAATAAAATAAAATACAGTATACCACAAAACCAATAAGACACACAGTGACACATGGCACACTAACAATCAATCATCGTCCAGCCTCAGCTTTGGTATTCTTTCACAACCATGTTATGGGTTTATTAGACTGAGCAATCATAAACATATGTGGTGATCCCACGGGTTCTTGTTTGCAGACAGCGGCGATTGGAGCATCCGTAGGCTGCACAAAAGTCCGGCGTAGTCAGGTACTTCTGTAAACACAAAGCCAGCAAATTCCTGTATCATAATGCAAGATGTTTTTAACAAGCCAAACCACTTGGAACAAATCATGTGTAACTTAAGTTATGTTGAAAAGAAAGAGCAGTTCTGCCTCTCCCACTGGTGTAAAGTTGCGGGGTGAACTTTGTAATACTAGGTCTCACTGACAGCCTCTTGTTATTAGCCAGCTAATAAATACAACCACATACACAAAGAAAAGCTGCAATTTCAACATGTCCAAGCATCCTGTATCATAGCCATGCTAATCATGTTTATAATAAACCAAACCGTTTGTAAATCAGTCAAGATTTCAGCGAGTTAATAGTATTTTTGTGCAGATCACTCACCTTACAACAGCTACCATAACGCGAATCAGAGTAACTGTTGACTGTAGCAAGATGGCGGCCAGTCAGCTACGCTGGAAAATCTCCCATGAGCCATCTAGTGTTTATATATATCTATGGTGACAGCCATAGATATATATAAACACTAGATGGCTCATGGAAATTGCAGCTTTTCTTTGTGTATGTGGTTGTATTTATTAGCTGGCTAATAACAAGAGGCTGTGAGTGAGACCTAGTATTACAAAGTTCACCCAGCAACTTTACACCAGTGGGAGAGGCAGAACTGCTCTTTCTTTTCAACATAACTTAAGTTACACATGATTTATTCCAAGTGGTTTGGCTTGTTAAAAACATCTTGCATTATGATAGCCTTCAGGAATTTGCTGGCTTTGTGTTTACAGAAGTACCTGACTATGCCGGACTTTTGTGCAGCCTACGGATGTTCCATTCGCCGCTGTCTGCAAACAAGAACCCGTGGGATCACCACATATGTTTATGTTTGCTCAGTCTAATAAACCCATAACATGGTTGTGAAAGAATACCAAAGCTGAGGCTGATTGATTGTTGGTGTGCCATGTGTCACCGTGTGTCTTATTGATTTTGTGTTATACTGTATTTTATTGTGTGCAGCTGGTCCTTATCTTCAAGACACATTTAAAACAAATAACCTTGAACCCCCATCTCTCCCCACCTGCTCCTGCTTCCTACATCCCCTCCACACCACACCAAGTTGTTCTTCTTAATAATAATAATACATTTATGTTGGGGGGGCGCCTTTCATAACACCCAAGGACACCTTACAGGGGCATAGGGGCAATATAGGGAACAATTTAAACAGTGGATTTTGTGATATATCAGCCGGGGTGAGACAAGACAAACCACAAATGGACTACAGAAGGACACAAAAGGACACATGACATGGTACAGTTTATATCCATGATTATAAGTATGCAGTATCATAACTACATCTTTGATGTTTATAAAAAACCAAACCGTTTGAAAATTGGTTGAAAATTGAGCAAGCTATGGTTATTTAAATAGTAAACCATAATGTTATGAATGAGAGCACTGCCTGTAGCCAGATGGCAGCCAAGTGGCAACATCGGTCTCCATTGGCCAGCAGCGCGGGTGAGTCATCTAGTGTTTATATATATCTATGGTGACAGCTCCTTCTCAACCTTTGAGGCACGGGACGAGCTTCACAGATGACGCGTTGCATCCTCCCCTCTCTCCGGCAGAAACAGGAAATGCCGTAACTGTATGTAACAACGGTTTCAAATCAGCATCTCTTAGACAAAAAGTTTAAATGAATAACTCAAATAAAACTCCAAACATCTTTCATTGTGTTTCAAAGCTCTTTTAGTTTTAAACCTGATGTTTATAAACTTCTTAGTTTTTGCAACGGTCTGTAAATATACACAACTTTATAATAAAATGCACACATTTACCTTTTTCTAGACTAAACACAGTATGATCCGAAGTTAAAAACATATGAGGTTATCATGAGGTTGTTAACATCGCAGTTTATCAGTGGATGTTTGCTGGAACTACTTGTTAACAGCTTGTTTCCTGACGGACACACACAGCGTGACTCCGGTCAGGTAGAGACCGGTCTCAAGTTAGCACCGCTGCAGACTCGCTGTTTGAGGGCTTGATAGCCCACTCCCCCTCCACACTCGTTGCTTTGGAACAGCCCTCAATAGAGAACCGCAGTGACGCGTCCTAAAACCCGGAAGTAAGTTAGCATTTTTAGCACTTCCGGTTCCTTCGTCAAAAAAGCAATGTATTTTCTCCATAGGGTTTTGGAAAATAGCTCGAAATAAGGTCTGTGGTTGACACAAATTTAAGAGATAAATCACGTTTTGTTCTACGACAGTAGATACATCAGCCGTGACCCCACTGGTGATTTTTGAAGAGTTTACGTGTCTGAAAAACGATGGTTGTTACCGAGTGGCTGAATAGGACTACAGAAATGGTCGAGGCCGTTGTACGTCATTACGCCTACACACGTAAACACTCCCGCTAAGTTTGTTTTCCCCTGTGTTCTGCTTGAAAGCAAGTACCTGCCTATCTGTAGTCTCTTTAGTATCTGTATATCTATATCTGACCATTAGAATCTCTATTTTTGAAATGGTCATTTTTAACACCGTAGTTTTATAAATTATAGAACAATTAATTACCAGTGTTTTCCAATTTTACTCGGCAGTTCGTTTCGTTGGCTAACGTTAGCTAAAGCTAGCGCTACTAGTTAGCTACACAATGGTTTGTTGCTTTGCTCCGGGTTGCAGCCACAGGTCTTCGCATGAAACGTGCTCGTTCTATCGTTTCCCGGCCAATGTTTTCCAAAGGAGAGTCTGGATTCGTGCCATGAGGTAAGCTGACGTTACATTGTTGTCCATGTCACGGTGAAATGTAAATGATGGGTAGTGTATCGCCGTTTTAGAGATGGCACTGCTGAAAAGACCGCAACATAAGTAAAGATAATGAATACATCCTATTAAAACCTGTGTGGCTTATATGATAAGTCTAATTAGTACAAGCAGCATAACGTTTCACCGTGTAACTAAAGATTGTAGTCAGGGAAATCAGTTTGACATATTGAACTAATAACAACTCACCTCTGGCTGGCAGAGAACTCTGCTCCATAGCTTCTCTCGGACGTAACATCACATGTACATTTTACATTTATATTCAATTTAATATTCCATCCCTCACATACTTTTGTATATATAATAACTTATATTTTGTTTTTCTTGTTATGCTGCTGCAACACAAACATTTCCCAAATTGGGATCAATACAGTAATATCTTAATTAATTAAGAAATATAACTATTATAATTAGTGTAGCAGCTGACACCTATTTTCAATATGGATTAATCTACCTTTATTTCTTTAGTTCAATTTTGATCTATAAAAATGTCAAAATAGTGAAAATGTTCACGAGACAAAGTGCAAGGTTATATCTTTAGATGTTTTGTTTTAGCCTATGTACTGTATGTCTTAATGCTCTTATTTGTGACGATGTGACTTCCATGAAACTAATATTTTATATCTTCCCAACAGACGAGCTGACAGGAAGCCTAACCCCCTAAACGCACCAGGAGCGTCTGCGCCGCGTTACGGCCGCGCCGCGGCGGTCCTAAGGATCGCGGCCACTCTAGTCAATGGGTGCTATTCCACCACACGCGCCGCGTTACGGCTCAGACGCGTCCCACAAGCGGCTCGGCGCAGCGCTTCTCTAAAATTAGGATGAATCCTATTTTTGCCGTGGCGCAGCCGTAAGGTAAGGTCGGACAGGCAGCCCCCCCCTCGCAGGAAGTGGAAAGGTGAGCATCCGGGCCAGGCCCATCCCCCACATATAGGCCTACTAATTTAGCAGACCCCCTCCTTCATCACAACACCTCCACTACGATACGCACAATGGACGACGAGGTGTTCATAATGGAAGTGGAGAAACACACCATTGTATACGATGTAACCGATGCTTTTTACAAGGACAACATCAGAAAGGACAAGGCCTGGTTTTTAGTCGCTGCAGTTTGTGGAGTGGAAGGTATCAACTACATATTAATGTTTTAAAGTTAATTAAGAACTGCGAGGCTGCACACACGACGCTCCGCTTCCGCAACGTTTTGAAACGCGCCTGGTGTGTTAGGTCGCAGGAGGAGGTCGCAGCGTGGCGCAGCCGCAACGTAACGCGGCGCAGACGCTCCGGGTGCGTTTAGGGGGTAACACTCTAACAACCACAACATTGCAAAGGCGAGTAAATGTAAATTAAAAACGATTCACAATTTCTTAATTTCTTCTTCTTTCTTGCAGTGAGGTGAAGCTGACCTTGCACTTGGTGCCAGTAAGGATGCTCCTCACGCAGGCTGAATGTTACTCCCTCCTTACTGACACAGAAGCCCTTGATTTGCAATGCTTCACTAATTGTCATTTCCCTGGCTCCGTAGGGACACTGTACCTCCAGCACAGCGGGAGACCCTTCCAGACCATCTGGAGATGCCCCCAACACTCCTGATTGGGAGAGCCACAAACCTGACTCATGGACCTGCATAGGGATGCAGTGGTGAATGCCCTGACGCCCTCACATTCATTCATAGTCCCCCACTGTACAGACAAAACACCATCCAGGGCCTGTTGTTGCCCTAGCACCCTGGCACTAAGGGCAGCAGTCACACGCTTTGACCTCAGGACAGCTCCAAAGTCGCTGGCAGTCAACCTTCCTTTCCTGAACAAATGCCAGTTTGGGTTGGTTCGCTGACCAGTGGTAGCCACCTGAATTGCCCTCTGTTGCTCCTCAGACAATGCCATGCTTGCCACAATTGCCTCAGGTCCCTGATGCCCAACAGATTTGAGAATTTCAGGAACAGTAAGTGTTTCCAAGCTGTAGTGTTCCTCTTCTGGCTCGGGGGAGAGAAGCCAAGACATTCCTGAGAACCTGCCCCCGAGTCTGTCCCTCAGCCAGTCACGATCTTCGGAGGTGGCTCTCTTGTCAGCGGGTTGAATGACTTATTGGTTGGAGGAAATAGCTCCTCCACTGAATGCGTACGTTTAGTTGCCTTTGGCTTCTTCCACCGACGGGGTGTCAGTGCAGCTGAAAGTGTGGATGGCAAAGATGGCTAATGCAGCCGCATGACTGCATTTCCATTCTCCACGTGGGCATTCACATTCTGTGGAGAGAATTCCCTCTTCTCCTGTAGATACCTGTGGTGGTGGGATTGTTTTATTATTTAAAATATATTTACATTTGTAATGCCTTCCCAATTATCCCTTTAATTGTTTATAGCCTACTGTATGTTTATTTCATGGATATTTATGTGTTTTCTGGTGTGTAAAATTTGTAATCTTGGGGCCTCTTCTCTTTAACGTCTACTGGCTCAGATAATGAAGAACAACAAAATAAGTTACCATAGCTATGCAGATGACACACACATTTACGTAACAATTTCACCAGGAGACTATGCTCCAATTCAAACACTGAGTAAGTGCAGTGAACAAATCAATGACTGGATGTGTCAGAACTTTCTCCAATTAAACAAAGATAAAACTGAGGTAATGGTTTTTGGAGCCAAGTCAGAACGTATAAAAGTTAGCGCTGAGCTTCAGTGTGCAATGTTCAAACCAACAGATAAAGCCATAAATCTAGGTGTAGTCATGGACTCTGACCTGAGCTTCAACAGTCACATTAAAACAGTTACTAAATCAGCCTACTATCACCTAAAGAATATATCTAGGATTAAAAGACTAATGTCACAGCAGGATTTGGAAAAACTTGTCCATGCCTTTATCTTCAGTAGACTCGACTACTGCAATGGTGTCTTCACAGGTCTCACTAAAACATCTATTAGGAAGCTGCAGCTGATTCAGAACGCGCTGCTCGAGTCCTCACTAACACTAAGAAAGTGGATCACATCACTCCTGTTCTGAAGTCTTTACACTGGCTTCCTGTGTGTCAAAGAATAGATTTCAAAATACTGCTGCTGGTTTATAAAGCACTGAATGGTTTAGGTCCAAAATACATTTCTGACCTCCTGCTAAACTATGAACCATCCAGATCTCTCAGGTCTTCAGGGACTGGTCAGCTTTCTGTCCCCAGAGTCAGAACTAAACATGGAGAAGCAGCGTTCAGTTATTATGCTCCAAGCATCTGGAACAGACTCCCAGAAACCTGCAGGTCCGCTGCAACTCTTACTACTTTTAAATCCAGGCTGAAGACTTTTCTTTTTGTCGCTGCTTTTAATTGAACTATTCATATCTTAAACTGCACTGTAACTTTTATCCATGTACTTTTTATTTTAATGTTTATTTTATTATCTTTTCTTTTTAATGACTGGTTTTAAATGCCATTTCTTAATGTCTTTCATTTTTTGTAAAGCACTTTGAATTGCCTTGTGTTGAAAAGTGCTATATAAATAAACTTGCCTTGCCTAATAAAGATTTCACGTGACACATAAAATGGATTTGTTGATGGGAATTAATGTGAATAAATTAACTCTAGGTTAACGGTACTCTTGCTATCACTACTCACCGACACTCTATAAACCTTGTCCCTCATGCTAGCCCTGACAACACCGGTAAGCACACCTTCATCTAGGCTGCCCGTGTCCTGACTTGTAGTGGTTCTCTCCTCTATCTCCAATCTTCTTGTCATCTTTGTAAAACGATATCAGACTGGTAATTGACACAGCCATGACTTCTAGTTAAATTCAGTGTGGATCAAATGAAAAGCTTTGTTAAAATATGCAAGCACGCGGAAGTCAAAGTCAGCTTTATTGTAAACAAATTCTACATGCGTTATACATCCAGAAATATCGTTTCCCACAGTGTGACATGTAGCCTATACATAAAACAAAAAGGGCCTAGATAAACGGGGTATACAGTTTAAAATGTTAATATATTTAAAGTGTTCAAAGTGCTGTTTCAGTGCAAGTCAGTTGAAACGATCTTAAGTTGGCGTGACGTTGAAGTCGTGCGACCCTGCTGCTGTACTGGCTTGTAGTTCGTTTATAGCATAACGTTAGCATTTCGCTTTTGGCGACTAGATTTATGATTCAAAAATTATAAAAGTAGGAGAGACATGTGGAGATTATCCGGCTGAACAAAACGTGATCCTTCTCTTAAATGTGTTTCAACCACAGACCTTATTTCGAGCTATTTTCCAAAATCCTATGGAGAAATTGCATTGCGTTTTTGACGAAGGAACCGGAAGAAGTTTACATCCGGGTTTTAGGACGCGTCACTGCGGTTCTCTATATGGCGGACCCTCCGCGTGAACGCGTAAACGGAGGGGTATGGTGTAGGGGGCGGTTTGGGAATGGGCCTTCCTGTCACTACCCGATCTGCAGCTCTGCCCGATCTGCAGTGCGCATGTGCGAGATGGTCCGCCATATTGGACAACTCCGGACGGCAACCCAAGTAGGACAACATTGACACAGTGGCTTTTGGCAAAGCTCAAAATAAAACGAGAGAGATGAGTTATTTTTATAACAACGTGACTTCACTATTATTTAACAACTCTTTTTATTGGGTTCTTTTATTTGGGGTTAAGTACATTGTCAGAATAAGTGAGCAATATATTTAACTTCTGTTAGACAGCTATCATACTGAATACATTATTTACTGTGAATGTGTGCAAACATGTATGGCATATAGCTGTCTAACAGAAGTTAAATTCATGGTTTGTCACACTTCCGTATCTGGTACCAACACCGGGGCTGAAGTCGAATAGTCCATTTAGCTTAGGAACCTTCCTAAAGGAGTGAAATGACCCGGAAGTCCCTCAGTGGCCGCCATGATAAGTGCCGTTCGAATTCTCTAGAATGATGAGAATGATAGGAAAGGAGGTTTCAAACTTCCTTTATAACCTCCTTTAGCTTAGGAACCACTGGACTTCCCTAACCGACAGGAGAAGCGAAAATGCTGCCCCACAATGCCTTGCAGCCGCAGCATTTGCCGTCACTCAACAGTCGGCCGTTCACGGAAACAACCGATTATGACCGAGAAATGATATCATGAAAGTTACGGTGCTTATTAAGCATTTTAAAACATAGGTGGTAAGTTGCCAAAGTGCTTTGTTTTGAACGTTCATCAGTATTATAATCAAAAAGAGAAATATGAACGTTAGTTTTCACTGAAATTATCAAATAAAGTCAACATTTCAGTCTTTACTGAGCTGTGTGGGGTTTGTTCAACTTTTAAAAGATGTTTGAATGGTGATATACACAGTGATAGATGTTAAGGACTAACGTGTATAATAAATACATCTGTATTGATTTTAAGATCTTTAGTTCATACAATCATACGTATTGGGATCATTTGTATTAATGTGGACCGGAGGGAGAGGGTGACGAGCATAAGTTTCACTTTCCTTTTTTATTTAAATTCCAACTTTGGTCATGAAGAATATGTTTCTCTGTTGTCCACGTTCATAAAGCAAAGCAGCAGCATCAGAGCACGGTGCAGAGTCTCTAGATGAGTCCGTCGTTCTTATTAAACATCCATGTTGTAGTCCGCTGTATAGAAAACTGTGGTTTCCATAGTTCCCCCACAGCAGCAGACGCACACAATGACGTCCGCTGGCGCATCATAAACACGTCGGATAGTGAAAGTGCATTCGGATTCTCTAAAGTACCGCAGTCTCTTCTCCTAAATCCTTTTGAATTCTCCTATCCACTATCCCTTAACCCCGTGACGTTTCACTTAGAGGTCAAGGAATAGACGATAGGGTTAGAACTTAGGAGCTGATTTTTAAACTATCCGACTGCAGCCCGGCTCTTCCCCAGAGTTTGCCGCTTGGTACGGTTACGGTATCAATGTCTCTCAGCCACCGTAGTGTCGTGTCAGGTGGGCGTGTCGTGTACTTGCTGCGCCGGTGCGTTTACAAGCCACGGCCAGCCGGAATTCCAACAGTAGAAGAAGAAGTACATTTTCCCCCGTGTTGTTAAAATGCTAGCTGCATGTTGTTGACGAGCATGAGACTAGCAATACCATGATTTAGTTTGTAAAGAAACACTTTAACTTATATCGCGTTTCATATATGAAGGAGTCGTTGTACGCTGTCCAGTAAGTTGGCTAATATCTCTGAACAGCTAGCTAGAAAAGCCTGTTGTCAACATTAGTTCCTATGCTAACGCTAGCTGTTGAGGTTCATATGCGAGTGTGTCACTGAGTGTGTCTGTGTTGTCAGACTGGAGGATGAAGGTAAAGATCCGACAGTGGAACGGTGTGGCCTCTTGGTTGTGGGTGGCTAATGATGAAAACTGCGGGATCTGCCGGATGCCCTTCAATGGCTGCTGCCCAGACTGTGAGTAACCGACTAACTGCGATGCTAACTGATGGGAAGTACTCCGATTATTTACTAACAAAAAAGTAACAATACTACAGTGTAAAAATACTAGTACAGTTCCTGCATTTCAGAAAATATCTGAAATGTTTGCTTAAAATTACTTTAACATTGAGTCAATCAAAATAGTAGGCGATTATTCTTCTGTGGATCTGTTACTGCTAATTCTACTAATAGCTTCAGCTCTAGTAATAATAAAGTACTGTGCAACTCCTGCAGTTAGCTTTTCCTTGATATGTCCTTGGATTTAAGGTGCACACTTGAGGCTTTGCATAGGTCTATTCTGTATTTTAAATACAAAATAAATCTTTGTCTTCGTATATTTACAGTCGGCTCGAAACGCACTGCAGAATATAAATGAGATTATCAATTAAATCCCTACTTCTTAATATGGTTATCAAACTGGTATGTCCATTAAATTGTAAAGACTCGCACTTCCTCACATTGTACGTGATAGGCTATAGGGCCTGAACCTGACTGACATTTGTATTCCACTGTTAAATAACCTGTTCAATACAAACATGCCACTTGTACAAATTAAATAACATTTCTGTGAACTGATATTTGTTTAGTGAGCTTATTAGAGGATGTTCCCTGAAAGATTGTAAAATGTCAATGAAGATGTCAGACTTAGTATACTTGTTAATAATTACATACACAATACATGGAATTTGTGTGTGTGTTCCAAGTGAATCTGCAGCCCCCTGGTGGCCAGTACATGAATTATGTGGCCCCCACCACCATCCAAGTTGCCCATCCCTGCTTTAGGTTATGAGTATGACAGCTAGCACTCTTTTCTCACTGTTGTAAATGAGATGTAATGTAAAACATGTTTTGCAGGTAAAGTGCCTGGGGATGACTGCCCGCTGGTCTGGGGTCAGTGCTCGCACTGTTTCCACATGCACTGCATCTTGAAATGGCTGAACTCGCAGCAGGTCCAGCAGCAGTGCCCCATGTGCCGGCAGGAGTGGAAGTTCAAAGAATGAACCCGAAGTGCCGGAGAGAGGGACTCCCTCACAGAGGAGGACATTTTTATATCAGCTGTAAATAACTACGTTTTTGTAGTCCTTCATCTAACGTTATGCAAAGGACACATGGAACCTATTGTGCTCTGTTGACAGATTAAGTATGTGATTAAATACAAATACAAACCCTACATGACATGCCCTGTACCTGATGCTGTGCATGCTACATGTGAGTGACATGACTTTCATTAGTGTGGTTTATTTACCCAGAAGCGTCTGGCATTGGTTTGGGAACATGCCGTACCTTGCATAAGCGTTTAACCTCCTTGAAAATTATTAGATTTATCTGGATTATAAATAATGCATTAGCCGCTTTCACACCAAGTACTTTGCCGTACTTAGTACCCCAGGGCACTAAGTACCAATCGCGTTCACACCGGAGTACTTTTCCCTGAGGGAAGATTACGCAAATGAGCCGCTGACGTCACTTCGTCTTCTTCTGCTTTGGGTTTACTGGCAGGCCGCAAACAATTTCACGGCGTATACGGCCACCCGAAGTCCCCGGCTGGAAGTCCCCGGAGTTGGGGACCTTCCGAGTAAATCGCCAGAACGCCGATGTCGGGGAAACGATCTTCAATACTCAGAAAAGAATCCCACCAGACTCCTTTGCCCCTCCAACAGAGGGATGTCCTTGTCCTTTTCGTCATTTCAAGCGATAAAAACTCTCGATCTTCTCTCGAATTATTAATATTTTTGGATGTCCTCGGCTCGAGTTCAGGGCGTCCCGAGCTGAATAAGGCTGAAGGCTAGACGCCCCCCTGGCGGAAACGCTGCTCCGGTGTGAACGCACCTCTAGAGGTTTATTTTTTTAAAAGACTGACCCTCAAAATGATTTTTCTTAAAATGTACTTTTCTTTTTGTAAGAAAAATAAATAACTAAAAGTACATGAAACTACAACTTATAAATCTATACTATGTCCAAAATATCATTAAAAAATAACATAGTATTTTATGTTGAAATATATTAAAATACATAGTATAGTATTTCAAAATTATATGAAAAAACAACATTGTAAAGTATTTTTAAAAATATATCAGAAAAACAACTAGTATGTCCAAAATGACAGTAAAAACCACAACCACCGTATGTCGATGATATAAAAAGATTGTATAGTTCGTCGAAAATATGAGAAAAATATACATAGCATACTGTGTCGAAATGATGAGGAACAATAGACAAAGTATAGTATGTCAAGATAATATCAGAATACAAGATATTAAAATATGTCAAAACTATCCCAAAAAACATAGTATTATACATCAAAAATATCTATCTAATCTGATATAACTGTGTTGTTTTTATTATATTTTTAACAGACAATACCATTTCGATTTTTGGGATATTTTGGACATACTGTATTTTGGACATTTCTTTTCCCTCATGTTTTCGACACAGTAAACTGTTGTTTTAAATATTTTCGACAAACACTACTATGTTTTTAATTCTACCATGTACTATTCTATGTTGTATTTTCCTTAAATGTGGACGTACTATCCCATCTTGTTTTTTTCTATACTTTCGACATACTATGTTTCTTTTCTTTTGGACATTCTATGTTTTTTTCTTTATAATATAATTCGATATACTGTACTATCTGTTTTTTCTGATATTTTTGACATACAATACTTGTACAGACAGTATGTTGTTTTTTTCGACATCCTAAAACTGTCGTTTTTTTCTGAACATTTCGATATACTATACTTTTATTTTTATATTATTGACAGACTGTCTATTTTTCTCATATTTTCTGAATTCTACACTTATATTTTATTTTAGACATACTATACTGTGTCGTTTTCTCCGATAGTCTATATATACCATGTTGTTTTTCAATACTAAACTGTTGATTTTTCTTATTTTGTCGACGTACTAAACTATGTTGATTTGTTTCTTATATATTGAAATACACAACATAGTCGGAAGTATAAAAAAAATGACAGTTTAGTACGACAATAAGAAAAATCAACATAGTTAAGTATTGAAAAAAGAATCATAATATTGTTAGTTAGAAACTTGTTTTTTTCTTATATATTGACATACACCTTTCTTTGTTGATATTTTCAGCATGCAATTTATTGGGACATTTTTGACTTAATAAAATTACTATTTTTCAACATACTACAATAACTCAATATAAAATGTTGTAACATACTGTAGTACCATGTCTTTTTTTTCTGATATAACCAATATATGTTTTATTGATTGTTATTTTCAACATATGAAGTTTACTCAAATTATTTCGATTTGTTGTTTCTCTATTTTTCGACAAACTATAGCTACTATGATGTTCATGGCAAACAACAGTATGACAGTATTTGTGACACACAGAGCTGGGAGCAGAGGAAATGGCAGAGACACTTTTTTGATACAATGTATTTTAAAAAGTATAAAAAACTAATTGACAGTACAAACAACTACTAACTACTAAGTCTGAAAGTGACCATAAGGAACAAGTCACTGTGGGTTTAGAAATTGGATTACCACATTCTAGAGGCAGTCACCAGAAGCTAATGTTAGCTTTCGGAGTGCTAATGCGCTGACAATGTAACGGTTTCATTCAGAAACCCTAATTCAAGTGTCGGAAACAAAACACACACAAAATGAATCGAGTTCATATGGTATAAAACGACGGGAAGCTCTTACAGGATCTCTGTGCTGCTGGAGACAGGGGGCAGCCCCCACCAGCTAAAGTCCCCTCCCAAGCCACCAGCCCATCCTCTGCCTCCCATCCAGTCTTTGACCTCCAGTGCTGAGTCAGCGCACAACACCAGTGTGCTGCACTGACGTCACGCGTTCTGTCCATCCCTGCAGGACAGTGCCTGGACAGTAGATTCCAGAGGAGTGTGTGTCTTTAAAAGCCACGTGTTCTCAGTCATTGACAGCCAGGCAGAAGAGCTCCAGCAGCTCCTTGTTGTCCCGCTCGATGAGGTCTGCCGGCTTCTCCCCGCATTCGTTCACCAGCTCTGTGACGGCCCCCAGCGAGAGAAGGTAGCTGGAGGAAACAGAAGAGAATTCTGCTCACTCAAACATATCGAATCCTGCTGCTTTTCCAAACTCAATGCGGGTGTGTGCCGTGCTTCAGTGTCAGGAGGGGCAGCGGGGTGCAAGAATGCAGCAGACCCTCCAGCTTCCCTTACTTCTGTGACGTAGGAAAGCTGTGGAGTGTTTGTGTTAATACGTGCTGGTACTGTATGTGCCTGCTAATACAACAACATGTAATGTCAGCTGCTAACCTTATGTCACCTTTGTTGCCCAAAAGTTCAAGCTGGAAAGTTAAACTACATCACAAGAAAAAAAGAAAGAAAATTCTTCATAAGAATGAAAAGTTGAAGTTGGTAATGGCCGGCTGTGCTGCGTCTTTCTCTGTAACCTCTTTGGCGTGCTTCGCACTCAAATGCGAACGCATTGTTGAGGTTGAGCTGTGATAGACCAACGTCTTTTCGCAGAGCTTGCATTTAACTTCCTTTGGACTTGTAAGTTCGAAGTAGTTCCACGAGGAGGAACTCTTTTTACCTGCCGCTTTGTTCATCTTTAGTCGCACGTGTGAGGGAGAGGGGGGGTGGGGGCGGTGTGCAGCGTGCTGCAGCAGCAGTCTGCTCTGCATGCAGGCTTCCTCCAAGTTTACAGTAAAACAAACTGGTGGTGTGACCAATGGCTATTTACAATTATTAATACTATTACTATTATTAGCATTAGTCTATATTTTGGTTGAAACTAAGCCAGAAAAAAAAACCCATAAATAATAAAAAAATATATATATAAATAAAATCGATTTTTAAAAATAATATTCGATTATGGAGACTGTAACGAATAATCACTGGCATCCCTACTCTTCAGTTGTACTCACATAATCCACTGTAGGTGCTCGTGAGAGAGCGTCAGCAAGTATCAGGTGCTTTCCAGGTGTGCAGCTCAAAATCATATCTCTGCATCTTCATCATGAGACGCTGTATCCTTGGTGTCATTTCACTTCAATTCTTTTTAATGATGGATACAAGTGGACGATGATCTGTCTCTACTGTGAATGAAGGTAGGCCATAAACGTAGCTGTGGAACTTCTCCAAGCCATAAACCAGTCCCAGACATTCTTTTTCTATTTGAGCATATCTGCACTCAGTGTGTCATTGACCTGGATGCATAGGCCACTGGTTTCCAATGCTCGCCTTCAACTCGTAGGAGCACTGCGCCTATTCCATCCTTTAAAGCATCTGTTGAAACTTTAATCTTCTTTGCTGGGTCAAAGAACGTCAATACAGGTGCCGTTGTGAGTGTCTGTCTGAGTGTTTTCCACTCTTGCTCATGTTCTTTGTGCAGGAGCTCACGGATGCAAGATGTCTTTGCAGATAGGTTTGGAATAAATGTACCTATGAAGTTGACCATCCCCATAATGCGAAGTACACCTGTCTTGTCTGTGGGCCTTGGCATATCCTGTATGGCTCTGATCTTTTCTTGGTCAGCTTGTACACCTTGTGCAGAGAGCTTGTCTCCGAGAAAGACAACTTCTTGAACTCCAAACTTGCATTTGCTGTCGTTAAGCTTGAGTCCATACGCTCCAGCACCTTTTTCAGCCTCTCATTGTGTTCTTGTAGTGTAGAGCCCCACACAATGATGTCATCAACATGTGCTCGAACACCGTCCAGCCCCTCAATGATGTGCTCCATCGCTCTGTGAAATATTTGGGATGCTGAGATGATCCCAAAGGGCAGTCTGAGGAAGCAATATCTGCCGAATGGTGTATTAAAGGTGCAATATGTGGTGCTGCTTTCATCCAGTTTCAGCTGCTAAAAGCCTTGAGACGCATCAAGCTTTGTGAAGAAGCTGGCACCTGCCATTTCACTTGTGATTTCCTCACGCTTGGGTATCTGATAATGTTCAAGCTTGATGTTTTCATTAAAATCTTTTGGGTCCATACACACTCTTAAATCACCACTTTTCTTCTTTACACAGACCATCGAGTTAACCCAGTCTGTTGGTTCCTCAACTTTTTGTATCACTCCGAGCATTGTCATTCTGTCGAGCTCTTTCTTTAAGCGATCTCTGAGTGGCGCTGGAACTCTTCTTGCAGCATGCACAACTGGCTGTGCATTTCCTTTGAGCTGGATTTTGTATGTGAAGGGCAACACACCAAAACCCTTAAACACATCTGCATAACTCTGTACTATACCATCAATTGAGTCATTTGGTGTACTCACAGTTGTGTTGATGCAATACACTCTCTTGACAAGTTCCAAATCTTCACACGCTTTATCACTCAGCAGTGAATCAAGTCCATCAGCGACAACAGAGAAAAGTAGGTGGTGCACTTTACCTTTTGAGGTTACCTTTAATATGCACACGCCCAAACTGTTGATTTTCTTTCCATTATAATCTTTTAGTGCCTGTGTTCTTTTTTTTAATTTGTAGCGTATCTTTCATTGCCTTGATGTCAGACAGGCTCATCAGGTTTGCTTTTGCACCAGTATCCAGTTTCATATTTATTATTGTCCCGTTAATCATCAGTGGAGCTATCCATGTGTCTTCTCTGATTGCATTAACCTCTTTTTGCTCAGTTTCACAGTTCACCATGCCAACAACAAATGTCTCACTTAAATCATCGTCTTCCACTATGTTTACAGACTTTCCTTTCTTCCTCTCATTTCCTTTTGAGAAGCACTGCTTAGCAAAATGATTCTGGCCCTGGCTGGAGACCGCACCAACTGCTGCGCCATCACTCACGTTAGCCGCGCCCGCCATCTCGCTGAAAGTCCTGACGTGCATTTGGGACAGCTCGCTTGCATGGCAGATTTTTATAGCTGCTTCACATGTCAGCTCCGTTTCCCTTAGCAGCCTTTCTCTGACCTTTTTATCCTCCACGCCAAAAACGATCTGGTCCCGTATCATGGAGTCCCTCAGCGTAGCCAAGTTGCATGACTGTGCTTTTAGCTTCAGGTCAGTCAGAAAGCCATCAAAAGGCTCATGCTGCTGCACACGTGAACGGTGTACATATCTCTCGTATGTTTCGTTCTTTCTGGGAGAGCAGTGGGCATCACATTTCTTGAGCACTTTATCCAGTTTGTATTTATCAGCCTGCTCTTCATACACAAAAGTATTCTATCGCCTGTGGGCTTGTTATAGTTAGCAGTAGCGCTACCTTCCTAGCACCCGGCTTAGTTTCCAGTCCCATGGCCGTGATGTAAAGCTGGAACTGATGTTTGAAGGTCCGCCAGTTGCTGTCGACATTTCCCGAAAGTTTTAGCGTCTCCGGTGGCTTTAATGAATCCATGTCGCTTGTCACAACTCCTCAATTACACTTAATGTGTTTTTATTTTACTTCATAATTTACTCCTGGTACCATGTTTTGTTTGTTGGTCTATTAAGGAACTGACTCGTGCTAAAGTGTTTAATCAAGAGCCCTTGTTCGGGTCCCTTACCGTACGTGTGGATTTAAACATAGGTCACAACTATGTGGCGACACCTTGTGGTAGGAGTGTGTATCTATTTAATCAACACAGGGGCCCTTTCTCATTTCATCAAATCCCCCTCCTCTACTCCTCGGTCCTCCGGTAGTGACCCGGAAATGAATTTCAGCGCGCCATGTTGAAGGACATCTCATTTCTCTAAATGCACTTCAAGGACCGAGGATCGAGCGTCGAGGAGGCTCTCTGGAGGAGCTATAACCGAGGATACACTGATGGGTCCTCCACGGCTGCTTCGTGGATGAATTTCCGGCAACAGAGATGTTTCAAAGAATCGTGACACACGGCCGGACTTATCTCAGCCAATGACAGCTCTGCATGCATCCCCTGGATATTATTTTATGAACTGCTTTCATCGCGACGCGCTGTTTACAGTGAGAACAGCTGTGAGGTCCGTGCAGAAAGCAGAGCAGTGTGTATAATATATATCACTCAGTAGAACAGGCCTACTCTTTTTGCTTTAGTTTAGTAGATATCTACAAACAAAGAGTCGATATTTTTCTAAAACCATTTAGTGCTTCACAATCAAATACACCACGGCTGTAGCCTGTTTTAGGAGCTGTATATGCGTGTGTGTGGTGTAGGTGTGTGCATAGATGCAGCGGACAGACAGGTGTCAGTTGGTTTGGTGTCCTCTGCTTACTTTTAATACTTGTAAATAAAACTTTTGGCCCGTAATTTATTTTCCACATTGTAGCGAGAGGAGAGGGGGGGATATATCCAGTCTCTGATAGTGTTACGTTATTATGAGAGTGCTCTGCTTGATTCTGAAATTGTATATATTTATATAAATATATATATATGTGTGTGTGTGTGTGTGTGTGTGTGTGTGTGTGTGTGTGTGTGTGTGTGTGTGTGTGTGTGTGTGTGTGTGTCCGCATCTGTAGCCATTATTGTCTCATTATACCGCACTGTGAATGAATCAAAGTAAATATATAAGTGGTCATGAACACATCTGTCCATCAGACAGAGGGCTGCTGTGCCTCCTGTCATCATTAATGGACGTCTCTTTAAAATGACCGCTCAGAGGAGAGGAGTTCTCATTTCTCTAACCGCCTGCTGCTTCCCCTCCTCTCTCCTCGGTTCCCCTCCTCGGCTCCGCTCGCATCTCCTGTGGGCGGAACTAAGTATCGAGGATAGGAGTCGAGGAGGGGAGTTAGAGAAATGAGAAAGGGCCAGGGTCTGGGTGCCGTGTTGACGGAACGTTGCAGGGCTTGCTGCTCCACCCTTTGAGGCTCGAGGAGCGGACAGTGTGAGCTGGATTACTGGTGTCGTTTCCTGGTTTCTGCGTGGGGTCTGCGAGACAGCGAGACACCGCAGAACTCAGCCTGAGCACACACGTGAGTGTGTGGCGAACTGTGAGTGGAGATCCATGCAGCTGCGGCTGAGAGAAAAGCTCTGCAACGCTAAAGGTCCCCCCACTGCGTTTGATATTGACGCCAAGGGATCCTGGTGTGTGAGGAGCTCCACGGATTGGTCCATTTGGACCAATTGGTCCATTGGGTCGTCGTTACGTTACTTGGTTCGCGGAATAAAAAAATGGAAAAAGATAAATCTCCAACGAGGCGTTCTGGGGCAGCATAGACAGGTCTTTTCTGTGTTAGAGTTTTACTCGCTACAGGGTGTACTTTGAGGGTGTGTGACTCTGCAGACCGTTTACATGCAGAAAAAGCTACACAACACACAAGGGGACGGGTAATAACCATGGCAATAACCGGAAAAGCATGACATGGGACCTTTAAGACACATTTGACATTTTCAGCATTTAATAGAAATAGGCATACAAACAGGCAGATGGAAATGCACAGTTGCTTCTTTTTCACAAAAGTTACTCAATTCAAACTTAAATAGAGCTTTAAACTTTTCACTTTGTATTATTTTTAAACAAAAGACTGCTTACCGTGCAATGTGTGGGAAGCCGTCGCTGCAGGCCATGTGCAGGGGGGTCCAGCCCTCCTCGTCCCGCTGGTGGATATCTGCTCCGTGCTTCACCAGCAGCTTCACACACTCCAGGTTCCCCGTCAGGACGGCCTCATGCATTGCGGCCATGCCTGCAGAGAAAGTCTAGTTAGAAATGAGCCATCAGTTCAGCCTATGATCATGGTGTTAATAAATACAGAATAAAGGTTTACTTGATCAGGGTGGTGCAAATGTCTCACCAGAGTGGTAGATGGTGTCCAGACTGACTCTTCTGGCTCGCATGAAAAGTCCAATCCTCTCCAGCTCTCCGTGGCGAACATAGTCCTGGAAGATAACATCATTGGGGAAGTGCACACTGCGGATTTGCTTCAGAGTTTGAGAGCTCTTGCAGAGTGGGACCCCACACTCCTGCTGGGTGTAGGCCTTGTTTCCTCTGGTCTGGGAGTCAACGGGGCACTGGAAGTACTTCATCCTGAGCAGCTGATTTCACTTTTGCTTAAAAACTGGTGAAATCCAACGAATATTTTTCAAGTTTTAAAAAAGAGCTCAGAGGTTGTGCTGCGGGAAGATCAAGTAGTGCTTCTTCTGAGTCGTCCTTCACATCAAGAGGCCTCCCTGCGGGCTCTTTATACTCTCTGTGGGGCTATTTCAGGATCCAGTGGCGATGTTTGGAAGATGAGTAGGCCTCTGGTCAGATCCCTCCCCCCAGCCGGTCCCAGGCCGCTGATACAAGTCACGGTTTCAGACATGACAGCCAGGAACCTGTTGCTCTGAAGGCACCCACACACACATACCCAGATGCAGCCCACTTTGAATAGTTGTGAGGGGGGGGGGCTTTTGGTAAACAGGGTGTTAAAGTAGTTCATATAGCAGCGGGAGTGTGTCAGTGCCAGCTGCAGGGGCATGGAGGGAAAAGGGTGTTTGACTCTACACTCAGAGGATGGGTGGGCCATTTCCAAATTAGTGGTTTGCATCACCCTCTTTATTACAAGTTGAAAATAAATAAAAAAAACATGTCTGTGTGAGGCTTTAAAGAGTGATTCTCTATCAGATATATGTTTTTTTAAAGATATTTAAAACAAATGTAAATGTTTTATGTTGACTGGATAAATAAAAAATAGAAATCATCACCTTTGGCTCTGGGAAATATTATTGGTATATCTTTTTTAAATGGACCGAACACTTTGTCTGCTTTGCCTCCATAGCTCAGACCCCGCCCATCTTTGAACTCAACCTTTATTTGGATCTTAACATCTGTGAAGTTTGATGACTGCATCTTGCATGGTTGGGAAGTTATCCCAGTCAGCGGACTTATACCACTCTAACCCTCCTCTGCTTGTCCCCGCTACAGCAGGTGTCTCCAGGAGCGCCCTCTGCCATGAAGACACGTACACCCACTGAAGGCGAAAACAACACCAGTGTTGCTGGTAACAGGAGTCTACAGGCAGTGCTTTAAACTCATGCTAACGTCAACAAGCTTTAAAGAGGCCCCATCATGGTTCCTGGGTTTCTCTGTCCTGTAGTGTGTGATAGTTTTCTGTGCATGTAAATGGTCTGCAAAGACTACAATCCATGTGTTCCCACAAGAGGGGGTTTCTCTCCCACAGACTCCCCCCCCCCCCCCCCCCCCCCACGCCTCGCCTGACACACCTCCAGAGTCCATTGGACTTCTGTTTAATTCTGTAACATAATGACATCACTATGTAACACTTACGCTTATTGGCTAGCGCATTGTTTTACATAGTTTAATCTAAAGTAGGCCTAATATATTATACTTTTTTATATTGCTTCTCAAGGACAAGTCCCTCAAAAGTGTACTAAAGTAGAGTACATGAGTTAAATTGTAGGCTATGTAGTTACATTACGACTCTTTGCATGTCATCATATGTTTAGCAGTGTATACAATGTATGGTGTGTTATAAGAATTTTCAAATGTTTTTACTGTATTCAGGGATTACAATGGAACTTAAAGGGCACCCGAAGACTTTATGCACCGTATAACTAGTAATAACCGTCTATGGTAATAACTCATAAATTATAGTGGATTTAATGAAAAGCCCAAGTTAAGTTTACCAGTGTTTAATACTGAACATTTTGAAATTGGGAGCCTGCACTGCACTGCATTATTTTTGATAATGTTGTTTATTAGGATTAGCAAATCATGTCAACTCGTGATTTTCCTCTCAAAAATACTAATATCAACCTGAAAATTGAGCATAATAGGGCTCCTTTAAAATACAAAAAACAAGTGAGACACCAAGGGCTGTGATGAAGTGCTGGTCACTGGAAGCAGACTTCAAATTATAAAATGTTATTAAAAGTGTGAGACACTTTTCTTATTTCAATATTAACATACAGTTAGTATGTTTACCATGTTCATCTTAGTGTGGCGTGATTAGCACGACACACCAAGCACAGCTCAGAACGATGGGGAGACGATTCCAATGTTACATCACAAGCTAATTACACTTTGATCTGACGATGGCTCTCGATGAAAGTTAGTTTGTGGGATTCTTAAAGAATACAATTATATATTTTATAATGTGTTGAGTTCCAGGCTGGACAAATATTGTCAAGTGAAAGCTCAGTGCTCGCAGGGTTCACATTTACTACTTTTCTTTGCCCCAACAATAGTTAACAATTTAGAGTTTGGACTATTCATCCATCAAACAATGTTCTACAAGTGTCATTAT
Source organism: Pseudochaenichthys georgianus (assembly GCF_902827115.2). Classification (NCBI taxonomy): domain Eukaryota; kingdom Metazoa; phylum Chordata; class Actinopteri; order Perciformes; family Channichthyidae; genus Pseudochaenichthys; species Pseudochaenichthys georgianus. The sequence goes on along the minus strand of NC_047503.1, from coordinate 5,998,327 downwards.
AAAAAGGCCATTTTGACAATTTAAGGACACGTTGTTCACAAACAAGCAGAAGTTTATGCCCAGCATGGATTCTGATCAGATGTTAGTAATGTTGCACGCTACACAGCTTGCCCCCTCTTATTGTGAAACCATCCATCCAGTGGGGTTAAAGATTCTATAACAGGATAGTGATGTCATGTTCCCTTGCACGGTTCATGAATGAAAAAAAATGACGACAATTGTTTTTTTTCCCAATTTTTTTTTATTGGCCACCATTTCTCGTTTTTCCACATCAATTTGGACATGATGGAATGTTTTAAGTTCCCCCACCGCTGTAGCTGTTGATCCCATCACCTTTACTCAAGCACCTCCCCCCCCCCCCCTTCTGCCTCACAACACACACGCAGTCAATCACTCTCGGTTCATGGACAACCAGAAAACATGAACTAGTCTTTCAGCTTGCACTTTATACACCATTCACACAGCATTCTCTCTCTCTCTCCCTCTCAAAGTCACACGGCAGCAACAAGGGTGTTGGGTGGAGCCAAAAGGCGGTACATAATGGGTGAGGGCTGGGGCTGTGCACTTGTTCCCTCCCATCTCAGACACTTCTCTCAGACCAATCTGAACAGTAAACTCCCAATATCTGTCTGCTTTAGTAACCACAGTGAATCTCTGATCAGGCATGAATGCAGTGCGACCCGTCACAACGGGCTCCAGAAATCATCTCAGGTCTGAGAGTGTGTCTGGGGGCCAACTCTGCCCCAACAGCTAGCTACAGCTGGGCACATCGTTAACAATGACAAATCCTAAATTAATAAAAAACCTCAAAGTGAAAGCAATTAAATAAAAAAGGGGGGTTTTTCCCCCAAAGTTTACTTTTTTAGAAAAAGAGTCAGTAGCGGATATGAGGAGACTGAACGGAGGGATTATAAAGGAATGAAATGAAAAGTAGCCTCACCTCTCCACCTAAAGACAGAAAACGATTGGTCTCTGCTACAGATGGGGGGGGGGGGGGGGTTTAGCTACACTGGATTAGCTGTGAGGGGTGCATTGTAGTGAAGATGTTGCAAAATAAACACATTTTACAGGATGGCCCCTTTTCCCCTGAGAGTCCTTACAAAACCTCCACATAAAACTCTGGGCTTCCCTCAGGGGGAAACAACATCAGCAGCCCCCCCCCCTTACCTACAAATACAGGTTACAACATTAATCAAGCTCATACCCGCACTGAACATGGTGAGGCTTTTCTTTTTTCTTTAGTTTTTCTTCAGGGAGCAAATTCAACAGGAGAAAAGTAAACATTATGAAAACTGGATCTCAATGCCGTTTTTTACATTTGGTTTAAATATACAAGGCAAACAGCTGATGTGGAGCAGAAGGCATTGAGGCCTCCCACGGAGGTGCTGCGCTCTTCCACAGAGTCCCCCCCCCCTCCCTCGGTGGGACAAGACGAGTCTGGCCAGATGTTGTGAGGTTGGAGATGTGGCTGGCAAAAAAAAAAAAAAAGCCCTGCCACGCCACTGATGGATGACTGAGAGGAAGTTAAAGGGGAAGTATTAATGTTCACAGGACAGGGGAGGGCCACGAGGAAGTGATGTTGGTGATGGTCGGAGGGTAAGGGCGGGACTCGTCTCCTCTCTCTCTCTCCTCTGCCAGCTCTTACAACTCGTCGTGACCGTCCTCGTCCTCGCCATCAGAGTCCATGTCCTGTCCTTCGTCCACATCATCTAAATCCTGGAGTGGACGAGCAGAGGGTTGTTAAGACAGAAGCATTCAGCGTGCAGGTCTTCTCTACAGCGAGCGCCGTGGCCGAGCTATACATCCTTATCATACAGATATTAAACTATGGCATCAGTGTTGTCACTACATTCCCTTCTAGTCTTTACCCTCAATCATGTCCCCATTCCTGATGATTTTCAAAAATGTCAGTGTCAATATTTTGTCAACCAAAATACATTTCATGACAGTTACACCATATTAGAAGAAAACAATTACAAGGTATATTAATATAAATAAAAGCACCAGTTGTCGCATATTTGTGTCATATTTTAGGATGACACCATAAAAAGGAGATGTCATTCTGAAACAAAATCCTCAATTTGAATTTAATAAGTACAATTATTTTCTTTCAGTTCTACAACGTAAAGAAATTAAAAAGGGAGTTATTCTAATGGTGTAAGACTTTTTTAAATGATACTTCTATAAATGTAATTCATGGTGCAGTTGGATTGTGATAGTCCTCTCTGCAGGAGAGTTTATGAGTGAAAATGTTTTTTAAAAGCCAAAAGATTTGCTTGGATGAAAACCATGTTTTGAATTGTCAAAAATGATTATATCTTTTCTCAAAAAATGTAGACCTTTGCTCTGGAGCAGGGATGGGCAACTTGGCTGGTGGTGGGGGCCACATAATGTATGTACTGGCCACCAGGGGGCCGCAGATTCACTGGAACACACATTCCATGCATTAATGTAAAAGCGTATCGTAATCATAGATAACACGGCGGGGTCCGTGACAGTTTGTTTTCATCTGATTTCAAATAAACAAAGTCTTTTTAGAATATTAAACTTGTTTCGCCAAATTCAGATGATAATGCAACCTTTAAGCTTGTAACGGCATAATTACAAGCGGTAACTTAACGTCACAGCAGGCATAACAACAGCCGGTGTTTCCCCGGGAAACAAACAACACACAAACGCGTCAGATCTTTTTGCGGTATTTAAATCATGAACGCAGCTCTCGACGTAACTAGGAGTCTAGTGGATCAGTACTACAAGTTAGGGGTGGGCGATATGACGATATATATCGTCGTGACGCTATTAGGTCTCCACGATATGCTTTTTCAGAAATATCGTATCTATCGTGCTAAAGTCTTTTATTGCACTTCAAGTCTAAAGTTTACATTTTAATTGTTTGGCACTGACTTTTCCTCATTGATGTTTTACTTAGTTATGTTTACCCTCCTTTTCATGTTTATTGATGTTCACTGCGCGTGCTACCTCAGAAAGTTCATGTTTATACTGAGAAACTGCCTGGAAGCCATATCAAAATGTTGAATTGTTCATTCAGGGATTCATTTCAGAAATAAAACCTGCTTGAAATGCTATTCTGGTCTGTTACTCCTTTTTGTGTTAGTTTCTGTTACCTTGTAGGTGCTTGTACTGTTAAGTAACTTGAAAAATAACCATAATAACCTACATGAGAAAATATCGTGATATATCGTCTATCGTGATACTGCTTGAAAAATATCGTGATAATATATTTTTCAATATCGCCCACCCCTACTACAAGTTAAAAAAAAAAACATAACCCTTATTAATTACGTTGTTTATAAATGAATCTGAGGGCCGCAAAAAGAGGAGGTGGGGGGCCCCTGGGACGCCATTTGCCCATCCTGCTCTAGAGTTGTTTGGAAATGAGAACAAGAGTGAAAAACAATCCTATGCAGAGAGGGGAAAGCAGTATAAAGTAGCCTACCAATCAGATGTGCAGAAATACAGATTTTAAAACACAATGAATAGTAATGCAAATAAAAACATAATAATACAACAGAATCTCTCCTTGAAATAGTTTAGGTTGGCTGCCATTATTTCATATCCACATCTTAAGTGATTACTTTCTGACAAGGTTTAAGTATTGAATATATTGTGGTTGAGGTCTCTGTTGATTTTACCTCTGCGTCCATATCTTCATCGTCGTCTCCCGCGGGGGCGCCGCCATCTTTACCGCCGCTCTCCAGGAACTTACTGAAGCCCTCCAGTGTTCTCTCCCCGTTGTAATCGATCACCTGTTGACCAGACATGACTTTTGGTAAGACGTCAACGATTGTGTTTTAACTCGAGCCCAAGCTAAAAGTGTAGAAGATGCAAACACGAGTGCATGTGTTCCAAAAAGAAAACGCAACACTTGGGAGCAGATCCATATAAACCAATACAACTCATGATTATTTCCATTTGCAAAGACCATGTGTTGTTTTTAACTTGTGTTTCAGTGAAGGAAGTTGGAAGAAATGAAAATAATACAGGCTGGGACTAGTCCTTGTTGTGATGCAGGCTGGTCTAATTACCCATCATGTTCGACGAACTCATAGTACCTCTCGAAGGAGGTGAACATTTGAGACAGAGCAAGCTTACTCGGTTTGAAACCAACTGGTGATATAAAAAAGAAGGACCATCTGTTGCATCCGTCACATTTTCCCTTTTGGTCGATATTAGCGTTTTTACACTACAAAAGACACGTGGTGAATGCATCTCAGACCACCTCCGAGGGATTTGAATGTTTCGTGTCTTGATGGCGCTTAAATATAAATCTTGGGTAAACCGATCACAGTGCGACAGCTTTAATAAACAAGTAAATGTAAACGGGGTCTCGGCCACTCGTAAAATGTGGCATGCTTCCGGTTTCTCAAAAGTCCTCTGAACTGATCAATTATTGTCTGTGCTTGCATTTCATGACCGTAATGAGCGGCCTGCCACACAGCTATTCATGGCTCCTGTTCTCGAGCCTTCTGTTGGTTTCTTCTAAGAAGGATCACGAGCTCGGGGCGACCCAACGACGAAACACTCATTTCAGATGGCTAAACTGACAGCTGGCACGGTGAGAGGCAGGTGCAGGCCGAGCAGAGAGTGAAGTCATCGGGCAGGAATCTTTAAGAACCAAACCGCAACATAATCATGCAGAAACTCACGCGGCCAGGGATCTCAGATTCTTAACATGCTGCCAAATGGAGAGGCGCGAGTGAGAAGCCAATCCGGCCACAGCTTGTGCCCAGGAGATCCCGAAGGTGAGCGAGGTGAAGCCAAAAGATATTGTATTTCAGAATATCAAATGATGGTGGGAAACGCTCACCTGGCGCTCGTCTCCCGCGGGGAAGAACTTGAGGGTGGGGAAACTGTGGACCTTGACCGTCTCGATCTCATTGGCTGTGGAGTCCATCTTAGCCACGACGATGTCAGCGTTATCCATAAACTTCTCTCCCAGCTTCTCCCAGATGGGAGTCAGCTGTTTGCAGTGTCCACACCAAGGTGCGTCTGGAAAAGCCATTGAGAGTTAATAACAGACTAAGTATACTGGACACTCATTATATCATGTGATATTTCATTCCAGCCTCTTATTATCCATCCCACAAAAACACACTACCTCTGTTTAAATCTGCACAGCTCTCCACTTTGAATATATATTTCATTATATTTTACTGTACTCAGTTTCTCCATTTATTATATTATGAGTAAATGTTTTTTGTTTGACCACATATTCTTCTTTCTGTGTCTTTGCATGCAACATTTATACCAAAGCAAATTCCTGTAAGTGTAAAGCCACTTGGTAATAAAACACATTCAGACGGTTTCATTTCATCCCTAACTTCACAGAACTAAATGGGGCATAGCTGCTGGCGGTCAGACCTTGCTGTGAGCGGTTTTATGTAGGAACAGTTTTTCTATTTCCACAGTGAGGAAGAAAGCATCTTCTCGTGGACGGGGTTCTCCTGAGCTCACGTTGCTCGCTAATGTTGCTGATCAGGCGAGGAGGACACCATTATTGTTCTTAAATGTCAATCCTCTGATCCACGAGGAAGACGCATGCCATCTTCCGCCTGGGGAAACAGTTGGCAATTGTGAAGTGGTGTAAAAAGAACATGGGTTTTACACCAAACTGCTCACAACAAGGTCTGTGGATTGTCTCCCGGGTCAGGAAGAGGCATTGCCGTTGAGTTTTTTAGATTTCCGTTATGGCGCAACAAGCAGAATGCCATGTAGTTCCAGTACATTTCAGACGAGGAACACACCTCTATTGCCTTTAGCCCCAACACTGACACCAGAGCAATCCAGAGTAATAGATAACACTACAGATGAAAGGGAAACATGGATTTTGTTGAAATGTTCCTTCATGCTGTGGTGAGACGATGAATGCCGCCTCAGATTCATGACTGGCCAGGAACCCCCCCCCCCCCCCATTCAATTTGCTTTCAGGGAATACCCCACTGAGCATTACTATAATCTGTATTTAAATAGACGGCGATGGAAAATTGCTCCAAAAATAGTGCACTTTTAGATTTGGACCACTGTATAAAGAAACCACCCAGCAGCTATATTTAACAAGCCTGTTCTGTAAGGGTCTGGCAACCAAGTCAGAGGCTGGGCTGTGAGGGTGAGTGGGCATGTTCGCACGGGGGAACGTAATAAAGGGAAAACTAAGTCTCCCACCAACTGAGCAGCCGAGCTTCGACTGCAAAATGGCCCTCTAGTCAGGTGACACCTTCACAACAGCAAGTCATGACAATTCAAGGGAAAACGGAGGCTCTTACAGAACTCCACAAAGACGTTCTTGGAGGGATGGAAGGCGATCTCCTCAAAGTTCTTTCCCACCAAAATCTTGACGGGGGTTTTGTCCCAGTCTTCAGGGATGTCCTGACTCATGAGGTGGGGCTGGGGGAGGAGAAACACCTCAATATGAAATCACGTTCCTCCACGACATGCATGCGCTGCCATCACCAACCAGTCCTCCTCTCACCTTGAGCTTGCCATCAGCGAACAGTTTGCAGAAGGCGATGATGCTCTCTGCTGTGATGGCCTCACTCTCGGGCTTGTACTTGGTCATCTCGTCCTCCAGGGTGATGAGGCGGATGGCGGGGCACTCCTCTTTCTTCAGGCCGAAGAACTCCAGGATGCGCTGGTTGTCGTCCACGTCGCTGTCGATGAAGATGAACAGGATCTGGGCGAGACGGAAGCGGTCATTCAAAACATCCTATCTGAGCAAAGTGGAAGATTCAATACTGAATGTAGGTCACACACCTTGCCCTTGAATCCCTCTGCGGCTTTCTTAAATTCGTCCATTTTGTCGTCAAAGTCTTTAGAAGTCTTGGGCAGGAACATGAGGATGTGGGACTTGATTTCTCCACCGAAGATTTTCGGGGCGGTCTGCGGAAAACACAAATAGACAAGTTTGACATCTAAGAATGACGCTTGTGCTCGTTACAGACAGTAGTGTGAGCTGGGAAAAGAGATAATAGTGGTCCCGCTGATGGGCATGGCTCACTACCTGCTCTGTGAACTCGATGACCAGAGGCAGCTGGTTGGACTTGACGAAAGCCAGGAGGTCTTCTTTGGTCAGCTCTCCGTCAAAGGTGTTGCGCCCTTCATCAAACTGCAAAGGAAACATGGAAACATTAAGATACACATATTATCAGCCCGGCCCCATAGACGGCCTGATATACATTTACACGGCAAACCACTTTAAAAGCCCCTGGTAAAGCCCAGCTGCTGACAGAGCCAACAGTGGACTTGTATTACGTGGTAAGAATAGCAGTGGTTGCCCAGCAGCTCTTACTGGCAGTGGCACACAATTGAAAACCTGGACATTTGGCCGGTGGCGCGCTGCAGCCTTCAGGGAACAGACCAGGCTGTGAAACTTAAGCCACAAACTCTGCTGCAGTGAACAACTGACGGAGGCCAGCTGTTTATTGAGACAGAGCGCCTGCTTTAGGAGTGTTTGTCTATCTGTCGGCAACAAGCACACGTTAGCGGTGTTTGGATCGGGTTGGCGTTACCAACGTGGATCAGCTGCCAGACAACAGCAGGGGGTCTGAGCCCAAGATCATCACTAACTCAAGGGCTGAGTGCAGAAACGCACACTGACATATTTAGAATTGGTTGAATGAGATGCAGGAAATTATTATTTCATACTTCAAAACTGTAGAAAAAACTGTGATAAAGCAGAAACTGTGTGAAAACAATTAGCTAAATATTAGAAATGAACTACTCATAGGACATTAAATAAACATCCAGTAGCAACATACACACATTTTCCAACTCCTGGGAGGAATATCTGACTAAGAGCTGATAAGAGATCCAATATGTTCACTATTTGTCTATGTCTGTTTGGTGCTGAGCAGGCATCGTTCGGTGAGTGTTTAGAGATGTTTCCCGATGTGGGAAAACAACCTTAAAAGAGTGGTAAGAATTGAAAAAAAAAGGAAGCTTGCACCGAGCAGAAACTCACTGAAAAGGTTAAACAAAAAACCACCACATTATTGTTTGATTTATTATTATTTTTTTCAATTCCTTAAGTCCACATCTCCATTAGAGAGGCTGCGTATGCGTTCCAAATAGTTGATCTTCGAGCAAGATCACTCAAGAGATGTGGTCATCTTTAAGCATGGCAACATCAAATAAATGTTTCAGCTAGTGCTGAACCGCCTCCAAGTAGAGCCATTACGCTGCAAGGCCAGCCATTTTGTGTTCTGAGCCAGACATTTTGAAAGGTAAATTACACCCTCCCTTTATCCGGTTGCTTAATTTCTTATTGACGGACCGACTGGACCTTGACCCAATTTGACAAATCTACACGCGGATTGAGATACTGTTGTTCTGACAGGCTGGTTAGATAATTTCTGAGGGATGCTTGTAGTTAATTAGTGGAATAGTGGAAATGCAATGATCTACAACAGGGGTGTCAAACTCAAGGCCTGGGGGCCAAATCCGGCACGCAACTTCATTTTCTGTGGCCCCATAAGAGCTTGCAAAAAATATAATATGTTTATTATAGGGTTACATTCGACTTTCTCAGAATTTGTCTTTTTTTCCAAAATATGCCTTTTTTCTTAGAATTTGACTTTTTCTCAGATTTAGATTTTTTTTCTCCAAAATGTTACTTTTTTTTCCCTTCAGAATTTGGCTTTTCTTTGCAAATCATTTTGTGACATTCTCACTGAAGAGACTTGCAATTATTTGCCCCAGACTTCTACTTTCAGACGTAGTTAATTATGAAGTTAACCCTATCCGATAATAATCCAATGCAGAGGCAATAATGTAATAATACATTATTTTATATATATTAAATATTTGTATATGTATTTTGATATAGGCTTTAAAGTTACAACCGGCCCTTTGAGTGCAACCATAATGCGAATGTGGCCCGTGATGAAATTGAGTTTGACACCCCTGATCTACAACATGGAAAGAAGTAAAAATGGCCTATTTGGACCAGACTGAGCTGCCATTCACTCGTCCTCTGGTGCTGGTTTAAAGACGTACCATCACCTAATACAGCTCTTCACCCTTCATCACCATTAGCTCAACATGCTGAGGTCCTCCACATGAGCGGGGCGAGCAACAGGCCCAAATGCAGGCGCACAACTAAAACCTCAGAGCAGCCGAGATTAGCAACGGAGAGCGGATACTGTGAGGTCGACAGCATCACATTACCATCGAACACACTGCGCTGTCTCCAGCAGCTCGTCTGCCAACGGTTACACAAGCTTATGCAAGGCCACTAACCTACTTGCATTACAACATGACTCCAAGTAAACATGTCAAGTATTTACTAATGAAGAATCCGTCACAATGTGTCTTATATGAACAGTGTGTCCGAAGGTTTGCATAAGAATCCATGTAAACGTGTACTGTGCCATCCATGCCAACTCACCTTCTTGAAGAGGACAACGCTGTCCTTGGACACCTCGAACTTGGCGAAAATGTCATCGCTGGTAGCCAAGGCGAAGGGGACGTCGTCTGTGGCTTCAGCTGCCTTCTCGAAGGCCTTAGCACCGTCAGATTCAACATCCTACAGACACAGGAAAACTTCAATTAGGATAAAGCCCTGTGTACGTTACCCACAGTGATTCAGATTTATTAAACGGCATTATTTGTCTTTAGCTTAATGACAAGGATTATACTAGAAATATAAGTCAAAAAGAAAAAAATGGAAAAGCCGTACATCAAAGCTTGACGCCGTACCACCTGACAGTGTGGGTATACAATACATCTTTAAATCTGCACAGTTTCAAGTTAGACTTAAATATATGCCACTTTTCCAACTCTGATATTGAAACACTAGAATGCCTGTTCTTTTCCTTAAGTTCAAACATTTTGGGATGCTTTCCAGTATTGGTTAACTTACAATGAGCAAATCCTTCCAGTCTTAACATATGATAATGTGAAATCTAGCCTTTTATTTGAGGAAAAAAGATTTTAGCTAAATATTTGATCCACAAATGTCAGCAAAATGTCGCCAGTATTTATTGGTTTCCTTAAACACAAAAAGAAATCACTTAGATGTTGCAAAAGTAAAAAAGCCCAACAATTATACCTTAATTCCTGATTGACCACTTGTGGGGTTTTTTTATGGCCTCAGTTTGAATTCATTTAATGGACACTGATGTGATGGGTCTTTTTCTGGTCGATTTGCAAAATTGATCAATAAAGTTGAAATTGTATTTTTTTTAAATCTGAACTTAAAGGTAGGTAGGTAAGAATGGAGAAACCAGCTCGAGCTCGCTAGAATTTGAAAGTATGCAGATGAAAAAAATCTGCCACTTCCTTCAGACTTCCTTACAGAGCCCCTCCTCCAACACACACGAACATGACCAATGAGGGCACGAGGTAAGTTTGTGCACAGATGGAAGGCTGACAGGCAGGTAGGCCATCCAGTCGTTTTAGCCGGGCCGGCTCAGATGATTGGTCGTGCTTTTTACAGCGCCACGGCTTCCACAGATGAAATTTTTTTTTATGTATTTATTGTCAAAGCATTTAATGTATTTATTCATTGCTATCGGGATGTTAAGAGCACTCCATGGAATATCACAAAAAGTGTTTCTGAAGTGAATTACCTACCCCACCTTTAAGAGATCAGAGTCTTACCTTAAAGAATCCGATGACTGCCACCTCGCTGTCAGCGATCAGAGACTCGGCCTCGGTGACTCCGGCCAGGGTTGCGACGGCCGGGCCGGTGCGCTTCTTCAGCCAGGCCACGATGTCGTCAGCCGTCCTGCCAGCTGAAACACAACACAACAACTCAAACACCTCTGTATGCAGACATCATGGGACTGGTCAAAGGCTAAACATCAAACATGAAACTCAAATCATGCAGATTTGATCGACTTTATGCGTATAAGGAGAGAAGGTTGCATCTTTCTAAGCAGTTGAACAAACCAAAGAGATAACCTGACCTCAATTTAAATAATGACATCCTTTTTATTAAGGAAATGCAGATGTTTAAGAAGTTAAAGGTCCCATGTCATGGCCATTTCCACTGATCATAATTCCATTGTTGAGGTCGACTAGAATAGATTTATACTGTGCAATTTTCCAAACTCACATTGGTTTCTCAAACAGCATCTCTGTAAAGTCTGTGTATTCACTCTCTCCACTAAACGGCTCGCTGCAGCTCTGCCCCCCCTCCCTGTGAGCCCAGTGTGCTCCGATTGGTCGGGACCAGTCGGGACGTTGTGAATCGAGCTGAGCTCCGTGGAGGTGTGATTTCCTTGTTTAGCGATACACAGCGAAACACAGCCAAACTCACCCTGAGCACACACAAAGTCACAGCCGAAGTAAAAACAATAAGTGTGGCTTGATGTTGAGTAAGAAAAAGGTTGATAGACGCTGTGAGAATGGGTCTGCAGAGAGAATTTCGCCGCGATCTCAACTGTCTGTTATCAGCCTGCAGCCAGGGAGGAGAGATCAGCAGAGCTGCCTGCACTGAGTGTGTGAGGAAGTCCGTGGATTGGTCAATTTGGACCAATCAGCGGGGGCTTAACGTAACGGCTCCGCGGACGTAACGTAACGGCTCCACGGATTGGTCCATTTCGTTCCGGGTACGGATGACATCATGCGTACCCGGAAGAATCAATGTTAGTGACGTATCTCCAACGAGGCGTTCTGTGTTAGAGTTGTACTCGCTACAGGGTGTACTTTGAGGGTTTTGACTCGTATAAAAACCTTCATAACACAAGGGGACGGGCAATAACCGGAAAAGCATGACATGGGACCTTTAACACCTGCCTTGGTGCGGGAAAAGAGACATCCATCCATTTATTGTTGTGTGCATTTTCAAGAGAAAACATTTAAACGGCAAGAACAAAACAAAAATAATAATCCTTTAGTTGATCAACAAAATTAATCTGTAACTATTTTTGACAAACAGTTAATGGTTTTTAATGCCAAAAAATACACAAGGCTATTTTCTATGTTTTCAAATGATATTCAAGTGAATATAACCTTGGACTTTGAAAACACTGATGGACATTTTATAAAAATGTTCCATCATTTTATAGATTATATAAATATTCATCAAGAAAATAAACAGATTAAAAATCGATAATAAAAATAATTATAAGTTGCAGCCCTATCTGCAATTAAAGTGGACTTAAAATAAACCTGGCTGTTAAATTGAAACTGATGCAACAGGGGTTGCAATTGAGTGTTGGAGCGGTGGGTTTTGTGGCAGTCATTTCCCTGACCTACTCCCTCCCTCCAAAACGGGCCTGGCCCAGGCCAGCAGAGGCAACGTGAAGAACTGCACATCTCTCTGCTGGCTCAGTCAGCATGACAGGAACGTGTGGGGAGGGCCCAGCCAACATTTTGTCTAAGTAGAGTTCCTCAAAGCTGATTGGCTGACTTTCAGTTTATGCTGCTGTGCAGATCATATTACTAAGAGGGGCCAATAGGGCTCGCTTTTAGTGGTCGGAGCAGATTCCTTCTTGCATTTGGACCCTTTCATGAGAATTAACTAAGAAAAAATATTCACTCTATGACAGGAGTTACTCAAGATTACATCACTATTTGAATAAATCTCTCATTTATTAAAGGTGAAATGGAGTAGAGAAAACAAAAAGGTACACAGTGGGGAAAAAGACTGGTTCATTTTAAATGGTTGTTTTACTGAATCTAAAGAAAGTTATATGATCGTCGTTAGATCTCAATCTAACATACCAGTATAGAATATATCGACAGACCCCGTTTGCAGTATAACAAAATATGTATTTCCCCTCCACTGCTTCGAAGTTCTCAGTCATTATTATCAAGCGAGCAAGTCTGCACCAATGAAAATCACAATGATGCTCACCAGAGTACTCTTTGGGTGACTCCTTCTCTCCGCCCTTGAAGAACTTGATGGTGGGGTATCCCCGGACGCCATACTCCTGGGCCAGTTCAGTCTCCTCTGTGGCGTCCACCTTACCCAGGCGCACCACTGAGCCATCGGCCTTCAGCATGCCAGCGGCCTTGGCGTACTCTGGAACCAGGGCCTTGCAGTGACCGCACCATGGGGCATCTGCAGGGGTTAGGGGGACGATTAGCGGGGCACACACAGATGATTGCAATGTAAACCTGACCTTAAGGGTGATCACTGGCACAAACAAATCTTTCAGGATGAATTCAAGTTGACCTATACAATTCTTTGGAAAACTCCAGGTTTAAAAATATATATACTGTATATGGAAATTTACATTAGCACTTAAAATCATCAAATTAAAAAGGATCTTTCTGATGATGAACCATACAAAAACACTTAATAACTTGAAGACTACAAGCATTAGAATCATTCAGTTATGACAATAAATTGATCCGTCAACTTAATGAAGTAAGCTTATTTAATGTGAGGATTAGATTCTTATATCCCTCTTAAAATGATAACTTTAATATGACTGATTGTCAAAAACAAGCAGAGGGTGTCAGCTTGGGCTTTAGATACATGACATTTAACAAACTTAACTTCATACAAATACACTCTACTATCGACCAATTCATTAAGTGGTATTCTGGTACGCTTAATGACAACAATCTATTGAAGTTAGTTTGCAATCTTTTTTTAAAGTTTGAATTTCCGTTTGAGTCCAAACTGTTTCTTTGAAAAGGCCATCAGGATGGCTAAGTAGCAAACTGGCATAACATGCAGGATAATTTCATTACTACTGTGGCTTCACATGTTAAATGTGTAAGCCATGGTGTCCAATTGTGCATGTGAAAGGTCCAAGCACAAACTCCACAGAGATAATCACCTATTCAGAAATGACACGTAAAATAAAATGACCTGCATTGCATCACCTTAAATTATTGCCAAAGTACAACACTTCCTTGTTTCAGTCCAACCGATATTAACACACAGATTAACTTTTGTAAAGTACACGTCAACCTAGATCCGCCATCCAACTGAGGTCCCGCCCAGTTTACGAGTACGTGGGCAAAAAAAAAGGAAAAAAATCCTATATCCCTCCCACCCTGAGCTCACTGGAGAGCTTCTCCACGGCCATCTCTCACTGGTTCACTGAATTGTGAGCAGGTCAACAATCTGACACAAGTATAGCGGGGTGGGCCTGCAGGCAATGAAGAAGTCGCTCACGCAAACCAATCACAGTATTATGGAAAATAAGTCAAGAACTGCATGAAAAGGACAGTGAATGAGCCTTCCGACCTGCACAACAACTGAAACACATAGTAGGAAACCACAGCAGGCAATCGAAACTTAAAAGCCCCGTATTTCGTGACTTACAAACAGTGATTCCTTTTCACTTTATGCTACTTTCAGCATTATTGCTCAACTGTTCCAACAGATTTATACCGAAGGCAAATGTGACAATGCAGGCCCTGGCAGATCACACCAAATGCAATATGTTGCGGTACTATTAGCCATGTATATCCTTCAGCTATAGCCAAGTTAAAGCAAGCATATGAATAAACAAAAGTTGCAACAAATGTAAGTCTAGAAGTGAAAAACGAGTGGAATAAGTTTGGTGTTAGTGCGCTGTGCCAAGTTATGTATCCGTATCAGAATCCAGTTACTGTCCACAACGATATACGGTGCTGAAAGATACTGACAACGAGAAAACGCTTTGTGATAAACAATGCCTCTTCATATTGTTACTCCGTTTTAAATACGGTGAAATCGCTGGTTGTAAACTAAGTGAACTAGATGCACATAGAGGCAACATTAAAGACGGACATCAGTTAGCTAGCCGCTAACAGCAGCAAGTTGTTACAAGTGTCAAAGTGTAATGCTAACGTTAACCCAGGCTGAATTAAGCTAGCTAGCAGGACACCCGGTGAGTCTGTCGGAGACATTTAGCGTTAGCTGGAGATATTTAGTAGCCACTGTTACTTACAGAATTCCACAAGGATGTTGGGGTGAGCTTTCAGAGCCTCCTCGAAGTTACTTTTCTTCAGTACCAGGACATCATCTTCCTCAACGATTTCGGCTCTGCTGGCCACAGCCAGTGTGCAGATGAGCAGAAGCTTCAACATGATAGGCGTCGAGTATTGTTCTTTGCAGAGAGACTAGAGCGGCAGACACCGTCGGCTACGGGTTAGCTGTGGAAGTGGTCTTAGTTTTGGTCTTCTTCCTTGTCTAAGGTTGGGAGAGTAGCTGGTATTTTGTGTCTACCGCTACTAACGTGGCACCGCACGCAGAAACCTGAGGGGTCAGCCGTAGTGCGCATGCGCATTTATCAGGCCAAAAGCAGTTCGTGTTGAATTGTGACTGGACCGCAGCAGCCTGCACCTGGAAGTGAATGCGAGGCGCTCCCTGCTCACATCAGCCCACTGATAACACACAGGGACCTTGGAAAACTGCATGGAAATCATCATATTCAAGCACCTACGCTATTGAAGCGGGAACAATAATCCATATTTAAGCATAGTTTAAATCATATGTTTGCTACATCATGCTGTATTCTTTTTTTGTGTATTCAAACGCGAGAACAAATGATATGTTCCATGTTTAATAATGTAAATGTTTCAACGATATTTTCCTGACTCTGGGGCCTGGGCTAAGTATACAACACTAACGGGGATAACACTGAGGAGGGGAAGTGTTTAGAAATGTGTTAGTGTGTGTGTGTGTGTGTGTGTGTGTGTGTGTGTGTGTGTGTGTGTGTGTGTGTGTGTGTGTGTGTGTGTGTGTGTGTGTGTGTGTGTGTGTGTGTGTGTGTGTGTGTGTGTGTGTGTGTGTGTGTGTGTGTGTGTGCGTGTGTGTGTGTGTGTGTGTGTGTGTGTGTGTGTGTGTGTGTGTGTGTGTGTGTTGCAAGGTACCAGGCCAAAGTGGAATGATGACTAACACTACACCATATCACCACGTCACGCGACGTTTTTAATATCAACTCTGCGTACTCTAGTAAAAACCTATGGTAAAAACCAAAACATTTTAAAGGTGCGTATCCTATAGTTATTATGTCAGGGGAAAGGTAGGGTTAAACCTATGGGTAACTGATGTTCACCCAAATTAGAGAAAAAACTAAACAATTCTCACTAATCTCTGTGTACGGAGGCCCCAAAGTGTAACAGTAGGACAATTATTTTCCTGAAATACGATTGCAATCCCTCATATTTAGTTCTGCCTTCCCCCCATGTATGTTAGAACATTTGATTATGGATTAATTTATTGAAGACTCAAGTTTCGATTGAGTGATTGAATATCTGGTGGCTAGCCCACTCTTAGCATAAGGCAGATATTATCAGATGTCAGATGTGTTATGCACAACATGTCATAGAGTAGCCTCTATACAACTACACTACTATGGCTACTGCGGTTCAGCCATTTCTATACAAATTAGAAACAAATAATGCAAGAAAATGCAATATAATAAAATAAAAATATGAGTTGAATGGTTAAATATGTCTATAAAAAAACAACCTCTGATCGCTGAAAAGACACAATTAAAATGAATAATCTAAATTGAAGCAGCAAAAACAGAGACATGCCTCTTGCAATGCACCATGTGTGATGTTACAATCTTTAAAAAGAACATTAAAATGGCATGTGTCATGTATTGTTTTATTAGACAAACATATTAAATTGAGCACATTAGTGCATGTTCCTGACAGCACACACTTTTTCAACAACACATTGGCCAATGAACCAAAACTCCATACACAAATTAACAAAACAAAAAGATAGCCTGTTTTGTCCTGAGTTAGATATAACTGGATTTTCAGTGCTGTGGTGTATATTGTTGAAACAAATTATGATATTTTGATTGTTGGTTATCATAAACCCTTACTGAAACATCATGTGTTCGTAATGTTTAATATATATTTTATATTCATGCTTTGGCCTGCCTGTGTTGGACCAGTATTATTTGCAACCTGCCCCTTGACACATAATATTCATTTTATTAAGCTGGCACACCATACAGAAGTACCTATACTGGTACATTGAATACTTGCATGGTGAGAGAATAGTTTTCAGTTTCCATGTTTGCTGGACTAAAGAATAAGGAATAGTTACTCAAATGCATCATTTTGTAGTTTCCTCACTCCACAATCTTTGGGACAACTAAGTTAGGAGAAATTCTTACTCACACGCTGCTAAATTCTTTAAGGCAGTCTACGTACACACACATTGTATTCTATTCTTAAAAACAACAGATGTCAAACACTCGTTTTAATGTGTTTGAGTAATCAGGCACGACGTCATGCACATGCAGCCAGCATCTCTTTGGCTGTATCACTGTGACACAAGTCGGTTCAGTTCCCTGGCAACAAGCTTTTCTGAGTGAAGCAATCATGTTAGGTCAAATAATTCACTATTAGCTCCCTAATTCAACATCTCTGACTTTGGAGCCTTCATACAATGTTTGTGATATGGTTGCCATAGAACTGTATATCATTTTGTTGTTAAGGTCACTAATATCATGTTTACCTGTAGTCTTTGTACACAAGATGTTCGGGAAAAGACTTTGGAGTTAAAAATATATTCATTCAGTACTTCACAGAGGTTGGTTGCTTATGCAGTAATAGTTATTGTAAAACAAATACTGGTTACAATTTAATGTTTCAGTGCCAGCATTACATTTGAATTCAAGCAAGGACAGAAAAAAGGCAAATGGCCTCCCTCTCCTTGTTAAATAGTATACGTGTCATGAACACTTGGCTCTAGTCAGTTTGATGAAGCAGAGAGCTCTGCGAGACGATTGGGTGAATCAGTTTAACAGTATGTGATGTGCACCTAGTTTAACCACATCTTTAAATCTGTCACAGAATGGAGACCAAAGTATCTTTATGCCCAAATAACTTCAAATGCATAATTTATATATAATGAAATGACCAAAGTAAATACAAAAGGTAACGTTTGAATAACAAAGGTTGTCCTGCTGAGTGGTGTTTGTACTGCACGTCCTTCTGTAATTTTCACTGTGTGTGATCTCCACACAGCAGAACTGAAGTTACCTACTGTAACTCCAGCTTCTACGAGTATAGGCCTAGCCCTCTAAGGCTATCGCTATTGGGTAATCCCCTGCGCACCCGCACAGCACTGAAAACACTTGTAGTCCACGCCCCCCTGCGAGGTGGGCCCCACCTTCGGACTCACTTCTAGTATGAATAGGAAGGAGGCCCGATAATCTGCTCCCACACAAACAGCTTTTCGTCAGCTATTCGTGGAGCCAGTGTGGCCCAGAACTTAAAGGGCTACGCCAATACTCATAGAAGCTGGAGTTACAGTAGGTAACTTCAGTTCTATTTCGTATAGGCTTCGCCCTCTAAGGCTATCGCTATTGGGTTAAGGGCGAAGCATGATGTAGTCTGCGCCCCACTGGGTCCGCCGGGCACTAGAAGCAAAGACACACCTGCTCAATAACAACCCATGCCTATTGTGCCATGCGAATGGCGCATCACAGTCCCTGGAATATAGCATAACATGAATATTCTCCATGAGGGGACGAAGGCTGGGAACAATACAACCCTGCCGCTGTGAACAAGTAGAGACGAAGGTCACACTTTGTCCAGCGATAAAAGAGGGGGAACAAGGGCAGCTCTCTGCGTGCAGACAGGCAGGAGAGCGCACAGCTGGATCCCTGACATCACTCTCTGACAAGACACTCAGAGAGGAAAAATAGGGAACATCCCGCTCATAAGAGGGAAAAAGGGCCGCTCTCTGTGTGCCGAGAGGCAGGCGAGAGGCGCACAGCTGGCGTCACTCACTCTGACAGGACACTCAGTACAGGGTGTGTCAGAGAGGAATGGGAGACATCCCTCAAATAAAATTGAATAAACGAACAGGGGGAAGACCAAGATGCAGCAATGCAAATGTCTTCCACTGACAAAACAGCTGAGCTGCCATCTCCTTGGATCCGGAGACATGACGGAGCCACAGAGAGGGCAGACAAATCACTCACCCTTTTTGTTGATGTCAGCGCTAAAAGTAATGCTACTTTGGCTGACAAAACCTTAAGGGGAACCTGATCTAAAGGTTCAAATGGGGCTTTACTCAGTGCACGTAACTCCAAAGCCAAGTCCCACTGAGGCACCAGTGTGCGAGGCACCAGTGTGCGAGGCACAGGTCTGAGTCTCCGTAGTCCTCGCAGAAAACGGCTGGGTGGCTGCTGATTGCTCCCTCCGCCTGGGAGAGAGCGTCCCCGTGCCACGGAATTTCCCACGGTCTGCCTGACAGCGTATGCTGTAGGCATAGAAACCAGGACGCTCCTGTGCACTCTGGGGCTATCAGGACCGCTGATAGCCGCTTCTCCCGCACTCGGTCCGGGAACCGAGGGGTCAGCGGAACTGGTAGGAAAAACGTATAACAGCACCCTGGGCCACGGCTGATGTGCAAACTCGTCTACCCCCAGAGGGGGGTGATTCTGCATCAACCTTTCCTGCCCTTGTCTACCTCTTCATCATGGAAGAACTGAACCAGTTGAAAGACTTAGTAACCCAATTGCAAAATGAAAATAGATTACTGCAAGAGCGGGAGGCAATGCCTGGTACTAGTGCTTCACCCGTTGACTCTGCTGTTCACCAACCCACCAACCGTGCTCCGGTTATTGAGCGGTTGGTTTATGTCCCCAGAAGATGCCCAATGTTTAGAGATCGGACTGGTATAAGCATAGCAGAGTGGGTGGAGGATGTTCAAGGGTGTATGCTGGCTCGCCACTTGTCTAGGGCTTATCAAGCACTATTTCTATATGATCATTTGGAGGGAGAGGCAAGGGAGGAAATTAAATACAGAGCTAGGGAAGAAAGGGAGGACCCCGACCAAACCATAGCCATATTACAGGAGTTATATGGGTGTTCCAAATCCTACATTTCTTTGCAGGATGGCTTTTTCTCCAGAAAGCAAAATGAGAGTGAGACATTGAAGGAATTTTCCCATGCCTTGATGTGTTCGATGGACAGGGTTGTGACTAATGCTCCTAATGGCCTACCTAATTCCCATGTTTTGCTGCGTGACCAATTCGTGGAACATGTATGTGATTGTTCTCTACGTAGGGAATTAAAGCAGCTCGTCCGACGCCACCCTAATGCCACCTTGCTTGAGGTCCGAGGTGAGGCTATTAGGTGGGAGTTTCCAGTTTGCTATGGCGGGAGGTCCTCATTCTGGGTCAGGTAACCAAGACTCGAGGGCTGAGTTGGTAGAGTTAAAGGACATGTTAAAACAACAACAGGAGCAGCTGAATCAGTCTTATTGCACTCCAGAATGTCCCTGGGCAGTCTTTTCACCA
Source organism: Pseudochaenichthys georgianus (assembly GCF_902827115.2). Classification (NCBI taxonomy): domain Eukaryota; kingdom Metazoa; phylum Chordata; class Actinopteri; order Perciformes; family Channichthyidae; genus Pseudochaenichthys; species Pseudochaenichthys georgianus. Next base: position 5,978,141 of record NC_047503.1, on the reverse strand, counting down.
GGATAAGCAGCCTATCATTTGTAGGAGGTGCCGTAAACCTGGTCACTTCGCGAGGGAATGTGATGGTGAGAGAGTGTACCACCTGAGCATCTTCTCATACTACCCCGATGATTCGTGGTGATAGGCCGCCTCACCAGAATCAGCAATTGGGAAACTTTCATCCCCTGAACCGCTTAGCCAAAGTTCAGGTGGGGGCCTTGATGGCTCTGAGACAGCTTCTGAGAACCCTGACTCTGTAGAATTGATAGCAGCTTGTCCACATTTAACCATAATAATGGGAGGGGTAACAGTTCCATGTTTGGTGGATACAGGTTCAATGGTGAGCACCATAACAGAGAGTTTTTATGTCAAGAATATTGAGCCATGGGGAGAAGAGAAACTTCGGTCATGTAATTGGCTACGGCTTAAGGCTGCTAATGGGCTGGATGTACCTTATGTTGGCTACCTTGAACTTGATGTTGAGCTTTGTGATAAGGTATTTACAAAGTGTGGTGTGCTGGTTGTTAAAGACCCCACTGGTCAGGCATCATCTGCCCCGTGTGTTATAGGCATGAACATCCTTAAAACATGTTACAGGGAGTTCTTTTGACTGCATGGCTCTTCTCTTTTTGATTTGCCCTCTGTCTCACAGGCCCCCAGCCAGCTTCATCAAGCCTTTCAAAAGTGTCACCAAGCTCAGGTCAATGGGCCCTCTGATCACTCGAGTAGAGTAAAAGTCAAGGGCAGGAGAGTTTTCAGAGTCCCTGGTGGAACTATGAAGCTGGTTGCAGAGACTTTCTCCCAGCATCATGCAGGTAACAACGGCTTGTTTGAACCCCTGAGTGTTGGCTTGTCTGCTAGGTTGCTAGCTTCTCCAGCCCTAGTCCAAATGACACAAGGTAAAGTCTACATCCCTATAGTCAATGTGGGGGTTAATGATGTTGTCCTCTACCCACACACCGTGATAGGTACTTTGAGCCATGCCCATGTGGTGAGTCTTCCCACAGGTGTCACAGAAAGTGCAGAACAGGTGACAGCCAGAGTGTTTTCACAGACAGTCACAAACTCAGAGCAAGAGAAGATTAATGCCATACATTTGGCTGCATTGTCAGAAGAAAATCAGTGCCAGATCAGGTCCCTGCTACAAAATCCTAGTGAAGTATTTTCAGCTCATGAGGGAGACAAAGGCTGCACAAATCTGATCTCACATGACATTCCAGTACGCCAGAGGTACAGACGTATCCCGTCCTCAGAGTATGACACGGTTACGGCCCGTCCACACAGCGGCGTGCATTGAAGCTTGCCGGCGGGCGTGTCTGAAACTCGACCAACAACCAATCACATTAATCTCCTGCCCCTGACACACAGCAGCGGTTTGATTGTCTAGAGCTTGTACTGGCATATGATTCGATTGGCTGACGCTTCTGCCGAGGCTTCAAAAGTTGAACATTGCTCAACTTTTGCAGCGAGCCACGGTCGGCGAAAAGTGACATCACCCCATTCAGAGTGAATGGTGAAGCTTTCAACGCATGCCGCTGTGTGGACGGGCCGTTAAAGCCCACATTCACTAGCTTCTTGAGTCACGGGTGATCAGGGAGAGCAGTAGCCCTTTCGCATCGCCTATTGTCCTGGTCAAAAAGAAAGATGGCACTCTTCGGATGTGCGTCGATTACCGGCTGCTGAACAGCAAGACCCGAAAAGATTCCTTCCCTTTGCCACGGATTGAGGAATCCCTAGCCGCACTCTCGGGGGCCCGTTGGTTCTCCACACTGGACCTGGCTAGTGGGTATCATCAAGACCCTATCACAGAAAAGGATAAGATGAAAACTGCCTTCTGTACCCCATTCATACATGCTCGTGATGTGCTGTGGTTGTCAAGCCACGCCAGAGCCCTCGCCGCCACTGCCCGTGAGGCAGGGGATGAGTAGAGGTGTGTGCAGTGCTGTCCACACGAGGCGTTATCGGCACTCATGGGCTTATTATGACCGTGTGTAGGAGGTATATCTGGGACAGAGGAATGCCGCGAGCTCTGCAGTTTATTAACCGACAGGTCAGAGGCAGCTGGCTTACACAGGGTGGGGAATATGTGAGAAACAGTTGTTACTGATGACTAGGGTTGGGTATCGTTTGAATTTCCACGATTCCGATTCTACTTTTCGATTCCGGTTCTTAACGGTTCTCGATTCCGGTTCTTTGAGGGGCAGGGTAAAAAAAATGTTACATGCTTCTTCCACCAAAAAAATTACATTTATTCGAGAAACTTTTACACAGGTTAGTTTACAGTAATATTCACATTAATCAGTCTGTTTATATTCACTGCTATGTAACTGTAACCTGAGAACCACTGAAGCTACAACAGTGCAACAGTCCAACTTTTAAAGAACAGTTCTTGTTGAGAAAAACCAGCATATCTGCCTTCTCAGGCATACCGGGAAGAAATGTTTGAACATTTTAAAGTAAAATGCTTCAATCTGGTACACTTTAAGCAGAATTACTAGAGACTAGATCTAGGGGGTACAACTCTAAACACCCATATGAAAAAGATCGGTTCACATTTGAATAATTAAATAAGTATGTGAGCATAACCAGTAACCTACCATAGCCAATAACAAATACATGTAACGTATTTTATTTTTGTTGTTCATTCATATCTTATTTTACTATTTTATGTATGCATATTTTTTGTATCTCTCCAGTTTAAAACGATATGTCTGGTTTACTGTCCTATAGTATACATTGGAATGATTTCAAACCTGTTTTATCCCAATAATTATAAAGGAGAGCCTTGGAAATATCTGTTTACGTAAATTGTGATCAAAACGTTTGAGACCCACTGAGATAACTTAGACTAAAGTGAACTATCTCAACCCTCAGAGTCCTTTACCTCCTTTAGTCTGACTGGAGAGGACTCTCTTCCACATCATTGTAGAAACATCTTCTTCTTCCGTTAGAGCAGCTAGCACAAGATGCTAATAACAACAGCGCCCTCCCTTTCTCCCTCGCTCACTCGCACTTTGGCTGTGAGCTGCGGTTGCCAGATAAGCCAACATCCCCCATTTTCATCACTTACAGCGCCCATCGTACAGGGGAAATGAAAATTGTAACCGGGATGAAAAGGGTATTACATTTACTTAATTATGAATGTTGTTACATCAAGGCCAACAATTAGGATGAGCACCAACGGTCAAAACAAATTGTTTTCCTCCCAGAGCTGCCAGCGCAGCGCCTCCACAGATCTGGCGCCCTAGGCGAACATCTATAACGCCAGTGCGATGGGCCGGCCCTGGTCTCAGGTTACACTGTAGAAAGTGTAGGTACAACGCTACATCTCCCGCCCCGCTGCAGGCATATAGTAGGCTACGGAGAGCGGCGAGAAACATTTCCTCAGGCATCGAAAAGCGGAACCGAAATTCACATTTCTAAATGATGCCGTTGGAATCGAAATGTTGGAACCGGTTCCGGTTCGGAACCGGTTCTCGGTACCCAACCCTACTGATGACACAAACAAACTGTTGGAAAATGAAAAGTTTTTATTTTCTTCACAAAAGTCCCCCCCCCGCGGCCGCCGAAGGGCGACCCTGACGCCGTGCTGCGTGTGCTGCGGGCGCTGCTGCCGCTGGGGGCGCTCAGCAGGCTGGAGCCAGCTGACATGCTGCCCTGTTCTGCAGCAGTTTTCATGGACTCCACCATGGCGTGGAACTGGGGTCCGAACAGCCCATCCGGGCTGATTGGAGCATCCAGCAGCACTTTCCTGGCCATCTCTGGTACGAATGCTTGCTGCAGCCAGAGGTGGCGCTGAATCCGCGTCACCCAAGCCGCAATCCTCGCCGCGGAGACGGTGACAGATGCACACAGGGTGAGTGCTATGCTGGCAGCCTTGCCTATCTCCTCCGAAGCCTCGGAGGGCATGGAGGGCTGCTCTGATAGTCTCACTATGGAGTGAGACAGCAGACAATGAGCACATGACAGCTGCTGGGCGAGGGCGACAGTTGCTGGGCGAGAGCTGCGTGTGCATGCTCCGACCCCAGGCAGGATTCGCATCGTGAATGCCGGTCATAATTCATTATGAACCCCGTCTGGCATGAGGAGCAAACTCTAACACAACCCTGTACTCTTTAGTGTCAGGGCTTCAGTACCGGGGTGCTGAAGAAAAGAGGGAGCAGATTGTCGGGCCTCCTTCCTATTTATACCGGAAGCGAGTCCAAAGGTGGGGCCCACCTAGCATCATCTGCAGGAAACAGTGTCTGAGGGCTTCTTAATATTTAATAAACTATGAATGTTTCATATCCATGTAACGGGAAGAAACTCAGCTAACTGATGATATGAACAATTTTTTGCAAAACACAAGACTAACGCTGAGAACAGAGCTGCTAGCGCAGCGCCCCCCCCCCCCCAGATGTGGCGCCCTAGGCGACCGCCTATGTCGCCTATGCCAAGAAGCGGCCCTGTACACCATGCTAAATATGTCTGCATAAAGCTGAGTTATGATCGGTCATAATAACACAGAATTTGGTGATGATTAAATAGTTTACAGTGAGATTTACTCCCATACTTTTGGCCATACTCACGCAGCCCTACAAATGAATTGAGATTTCCAGACAAATGTTCTTTAGCAAGTGTGCAGAGCAGTGTTGATTTAAAAAAGCAATTTGAAGGTTGGAAACCTTTTTTTGTGTATATATTCATAATTTAAGATGTAAATAAATTCCAGTTTATTTGTAGTACTTTCTATTTTTATTGTGACATTTGGTGGCATCAATGTCTGCATTTGATACAGATAATGGAGCAGTTGCTTTAGGGCCACAGTGTAGGCCTATATCCCTTAAGGTCAAATAATGAGATCCTCGATCATGTTGATTCGGCCACAACAGAAAAAATAAAAATAAACTCTCGCTCTCTCCAGAGGGGCAGGTCAGACAAAAAGGCCAAACGGGCCATTGCCCTGGCAACATTAGCCCGTACCTGTGCACGTCCCTGTACCTATCAATCATCAAACCGTGGGGTCTTATTTTATTACGTGTTGATTTCTATCAACACGTAATGTTGTATCGATGTATATAGAGATGTACTACAGCAAAAGTATTCTCCGTCGGGACTTCCTGGAACAACACCACGCCATTATTTTGATTCTGATTGGCCAGAAGACATTATCAAAGATGTTCTATTGAGAAGACGATCACTACCTGACAAAAGTTTTCAAAACCGTTTCTAGTCTTCGGTATTCTTGTTTTTGGCGTGAGAATAATTTGGGCAGTGTGAGAGCGTGAGATTGAGAGTGAAAGCGTAGAGGCTTCTCAATACTCAAATTTCCCCTCCTCGACTCCTCGACTCCTCGGTCCTCCGGTAGTGACCCGGAAATGAATTTCAGCGCGCCATTTTGAAGGACGTCTCATTTCTCTAAATGCACACCGAGGACAGAGGATCGAGCGTCGAGGAGGCTCTCTGGAGGAGCTATAACCGAGGATACACTAGCCGCGTTCACACTGCGGTACTTTTCCCACAAAGGTTCATGTGAACTTAGTTAATGAGTAGTAGTAATGATGTTCCTTTCGTCAAAAAAAGTGACAGGTGGTGTGACAGGTCATACCTCTCCCTACTTATGCAAATGAGCTAAGTCCCTTTGATGTCAGATTGGCGTGAAAGACCCCCCGGAGTGATTCTTTTATTGTAGCAATTAAGATAGTTAAGGTATTTGACCCCTGACCCCCAAGAGTGGAGTAATTGCCCCCAATTAGATTAGCCCCAGGCACCCCCTTTGTATAGGCCTTTTATTGTATCAATTAAGTTAGTTAAGGTATTTGACCCCTGACCCCAAGAGTGGAGTAATTGCCCCCAATTAGATTAGCCCCAGGCACCCCCTTTGTGTATAGGTATTTTATTGTATCAATTAAGATAGCTAAGGTATTTGACCCCTGACCCCGAGAGTGGAGTAATTGCCCCACAATTAGATTAGCCCCAGGCACCCCTTTGTGTATAGGTCTTTTGTTGTATTGATTAAGATAGTTAAGGTATCTGACCCCGAGAGTGGAGTAATTGCCCCGCAATTAGATTAGCCCCAGGCACCCCCTCTGTTGTATAGGTATTTTTGATGTATTGAATAAGATAGTCTCTTTGACCCCTCCCCCTCAGAGCCCTTTGTTGTCTAATCTAATTAGCCTTTGATGCCTGCCCCTTTGATGTGCAATTTCACACTGATGAAAGCCTCTGTATAAATGACTAGGCTACGACCATATAGAGATATGCTCAAAATAAATTTTAAAAAGACAGACAATTCAGCTTACCAAGTCAACCGTCTGAAGCGCCAGTCAAGAAACGAATGCGACGTAGGGGTGGGTGGGTTCAGAGTACAGCCTCTTTCTGGTCACGTGTGTTGGAGGAGGGGCTCTGTAAGGAAGGTTGAAGGAACGAGCAGGATTTCTCCCCCGGTTTGACTGCAAAAGACTCTGACTTTTCTCCAAGGGGATCCGCTTGAGTGTCAGTAAGTTTCCTTAAGGTGTCATAATGAGTGAGCTTTTGATTATCTATTCATGAGACGTTCACTGTTAGAATATAATGTAATACATGCCATAAAGAAGCCCGTAAGAAGAACCTGAATGTTTTACTTTTCCCATAAAATGCAAAACAGCAATAGTCAAGACTGTGGTCTAAACTTAAATACATCAGCAACATTTGGATGGATTGCCGTGACATTGTACAGACATTCATGGTTCTTCTATAAAAAGCCTTTGCGTGTTGTTATTTGGCCGAGGTCTAGTTTGGAAACCTATGTCTAATTTAGTGGTACGGTGCCCAGTATCATTATTATATATATATATATATATATATATTTTTTTTTTATTTAACAGGTAAAAAAACTCATTGAGATTAAAATGTCTTTTCCACGAGTGACCTGGCCAAGAAGGGCAGCATGTACAAAGTTACAACATATAAAACACAGACATGAAAGGCAGACAAATACAGCTGTAAAACACAAAAAAAATGGCACATTAGCCAGTCAATATGCGAAGTAAAACAAACTATTAAAATCATTCAAAGACTGGCAACATTATGCCTGACATTCTGTATGGGAGTTCACAACCGAGCTGCTGTAGGAGTTGAGTATGTTATGGCTCTCGGGGGATGGTGGGTTAAGAGACAGATTCTTAGTTTTTTGGACTGCCTCAGGGGGTTAACGAAATCTACTAAAAACAAAGTACTTCATTATCTACTTTTTTTTTCAGCTTTTATACACAAAAGTGCAGGGAAGATAGGCAGATTTAGAACACTATATGTGCGATGAGAAGGAAGAGGGACGGGGGGAGGAAAATTCAGAGGATGAAGAAGCAGAAAACAGCCATTATTCTTCACTCTTCTGTAAAACGGACAGTTTTCAAGAAAGATGACACCGTGTTTATGCATGACATGCAAAATATATTAAAGCCCTATTAAAAAAAACAAGTTACAAGTATATTGTGTGAAAATATCTCAGAAAGTCGTAATATTGTTTATTAGTGATACCTGAGGATATTCTCTTTTTTATTTGTAGCGACTGTGAACTAATGTGTAATTACTTTTTTACTAACTATATAAGAAAAGTCTCTCTGAAGAGAGGAAATAATAAAACAATTTAAAAAACATAATCTTTGTCTTTTATAATTACTTTACACCACTATAAGGAAACCCAATATGAGGCTGTATGGGGTACTATTAGATTTTGTTGTAGGCAACAAAGAGAGGTTTTCTTAAAATGTGTTCCTGCCCCCAAGCACTCCATGCGGCTCCAGGAGGGCTGATCAGAACAAAGGGTCCAAAGCAGACGCAGAGTCTCCCTCGATGGGGGGAGGGGGGCATCTTTACACCAGAGTCCTGCATCGGGTCGGGTACCCGCGGGTACCCGACGGGTGACCCGCAAAAAAGGTGATTCGCGGGTGGTATTTTTCCAAACGCTTTTTTCCGGGTTCGGTTCTGGGTAAAACAAAGATGATGCGGGTCGGGTCGCGGGTGTTGCATAATAAATATATTGAAATAATGATAATTTAGTTTAATGTTTAAATCCTCAGACCTCTCCCCCGCGGGACCGTACATAATCATAACCTCTGCAGCGCATCAATCTGCTGCTGTGCGCGCCACATTCGAAATGGCTGAGGTGAAGCTCTCTAGCGGAGAATACAGCATTTTCAATAACACTTCCTCAAGAGCGAAACCCAGCGTCTGGGAGGCTTTTGGTTCCTAGATGGAGAAAATAACCAACATCCCACGCTTTTTGAGACAAATATGCAACTGCGTGTGTTAATAATTGCACGTTTTCACTGCTCATATATAGGCTATGCGGGTTCGGGTCGGGTCGGGTCGCGGATCTTGTGCCGACGGGTCGGGTCGGGTTGCGGAACTAATTGGCAATATGTGCGGGTAGCGGGGCGGGTTCGGTATTGCACGTCGCGGGTGTGGGGCGGGAGCGGGTCTTGAAAATCAGACCCGTGCAGGACTCTGCTTTACATATAATCTGCCGAATGTCTGTAAAAAAAGTCTTTAAATAAAAAAACTTGCCTTTTTAGAGTCAGAATCCTAACGAAATCTCATCAAACAGAGTACTTTATGTTAGTGGTCCTCTTTTATACACAAAAGTGTATCTTTTCAGTAACTTTACCAGAGAATTTAAGCATAAATCTGGCAAATGTTCAAAACAGCCTTGTTTTTCACTGAAATAGCCTCAAAATCACAAACTGCCATTAAGAGTCAGGGGGTTAACGAAATCTACTAAAACAAAGTACTTCATTATCTACTTTTTTCAGCTTTTATACACAAAAGTGCAGGGAAGGTAGGCAGATTTAGAACACTGGGATAATACCCATAAAGAATGTGTGTTTCTGCTCCATTTCACTCCATGAAGCCTCCAGCTTGTACAAGGGCTCCGCCTCCACTCAACATAACATGTCCCGCCCTCCTCACCAGATCATTTAAAAGTAAGGGGATGGAAATAGACGAAAATAAATACGCTCAAACTAGATAACAGGCCAGTCATTTCCAATCACCAAGGCACTTTTCAAAAAAGAAAAATGGCAAAGAGAAGCATAGATATGGGTTTAATCAGCGAGACGCCTGTGACAACGTACAGCCATCAGTCCGGAGCGCCAATCAAGAAACGAATGCAATATATGTGCCGGGTTCAGACGCCTCCAGCCGAAGAACTTCATGAAGAATGGAATCTAAAAAATGGCGATGTTTGGGGTTATGTATTCAACTATATGGCGAATGAACTGCATTTCTACAATCTGAAGAATGGAGAAACGTACGGACCCCGCAGTGTTAAAGCGACACTGACCTCAACAGATTGGGCTGTGTTAACTCTGGTGTCTTCCAGAGATCTCCACGCAACCACGGTACCGAAAGAAGTAGTGCATCAAGAAACCATAGTGGAACCAGCGGTGTACAAGATATTTGCAAAGAAAAGCAAAGAAACACAGACAGCACGCGAGATCAAAGAAGAGATTTCATCGCCGCCCCTCAATGTGGAGGAAGAAAGAGTTATTTCCCCGCTGCCAGAAGTGAGAAGAGTCCTGACAAGCACCGTCTGGGAAACTAAAAGTGGACCATCGGAGCGATGGTATTACCGTGCAAGCCATTTGGAGACGCTGGGGAAGGACCCCTCTGATGATTTTGTTTTGGAGATTTTTAATTCTACATGTGGAGTATTTCAGACAGCAGTGCGGGTATCATTGACTGCTTGGCTGAAAATGATTGATGGAAAAGCTACAAAGCTTAAAGAACTTTTTAAACAGAGTCAGACATCGATGGACATTATACTGGTGAAAAAGAATCTCACCTTTACAGAGGACTCTGCCTCCCACTCAACATAACAAGTCACACCCTCCTCACCTGAGCATTTTAAACTAAGGACCCCTCAAGAAAGACATTGTGTATTCTACCTATGTAAAAAGAATGTCGGGGTTGTCTCTGTATCAAGATGATGTGTTTAAAAATGAATTTTGTGAAAAATACCAACTGTGTGAGAGACGTCATAAAGACAGTCATTTTAACCACAGTGTTTGTTCTCTACAAATGTTTTAAGATTGTTACAAAATGTAAAAAATAAAAATAAAAGGTATGGAGACTAAATTAATTCAGGTGACTCTGGCTTTATTAGGAAAACAAAACATATAATACAAAGGGGTTAGGGGTTAAATGTAACCATCGTGGACTTAATAGTCTAACAAAATACTTTTATCTGAATACATTTGTTCTTTTTAAGCGCACTTTTTGAAATGATTTATTTTATTATTTCAGTGGAACAATCCAGTTTTTGTTAACATTAACGCTTTCTTCTCTTTTTCTTGTGTTACTAAGATACTTTTAGACACACTTTGGTGTATGCAACACTTGTTCAGATAAACAAGGTTTTTTCTTTTCTGATAAACTTACATTTTTAGTTATTTTATGTTACCAAGATACTTTGAGATACACCCTGATGTACGCAACTATACTTTTCTGACTTTTTTCTGTAGAATCGTGACAAAACTATTACTTGTTCGTAAATGATGACCTATTGCTGGAGATGAGATGAAAAAGCTACAACGCTTAAAGAACTTTTTTCTAAAAACTCTCAATTCTATAATTGACTACCCCCATTCAACGCAATAAGCCCTACCCTCCACTCAGCAAATCCTCTAAAACGAAGGACCTCGCTAAGACGACCGTTGTAAACTAGCCATGGAGCAGAGAAAAGCCAAGACTCCCCCCGCGAGTTGCAGCCAGGAACAGAGTCCACCAGCAACACCACCATGGGGGAAACCCGAATCTTGCAATACTACTGCTGCTGATTTTGCTCCTTGGGCCAAAACGTCTCTGTTTATGGACACAGTGAAAGCGGTGTTGGTTGATATTGTGGAGAGGGTGATACATCGGTACAGAGAAGAAATATGCAACGGGTGCCGAGTCAGTCAGAGGCAACACGATTTTCTGAATGACATGTCCGATTTTTACTTCAGAAACAATTACAACGCGTTAATGAAAAGACTCTGGCTCACCGACTTCATTACTGAGATCGACCAGACTCTTAATGATAAAGACATTTTCACGGATGATTGGAGGATCCAAGGCGCTTCGGAGGCTTTTCTTCACAATCTCAAAAATTGCAGACGCCTCAAGGAGAGACTTGAAAAGATCCATGCCGAGTTGGATGGAGAAGAAGAAGACTAACAACCAGCAGTTGGATGGAGAAGCCAGGGACTTGTTCGATACAGTGACTTTTTTCTTTAAGTAAAATAAAAATGGGAAACTACTATGCAAAACGCTCTGTATATATTGATCATAATGTAGTCCTTACCCGTTTAATAAGTGTGATGATGGGGACGATTGAAAACAGAACGAGTAGTGACCCCTGTGTAAAAAGAATGGCTGAAGTTTGTAAACTAGAAGACATTTTGGATATCGTTCGTTCTGGCAGTACTATTCCGGGTCATTGGGAAACGATTGTAAACGAAACATTTAAAGTGGTCCTGGAATCTTCATTTTCCGAAACATTCTGTAACATTATCTCAGAAATGAAACAACCCCATGACTCTGTTCCACATGTCTTCAGTCAGTTCTGGACCATATGACTCTGTTCCACATGTCTTCAGTCAGTTCTGGACCATATGACTCTGTTCCACATGTCTTCAGTCAGTTCTGGACCTCATGACTCGGACACTAGTTATACCAAGGCTCATTAGAGGTAAGAGTGGTAGGAGAGGAGTGGAGTTATCTTTTTATTTAGGCTGCAAGTCGACAAAGGTGATCAAGTGCTGATGCTAATAATGATCCGATTAATTTGATATTGATTGTCTGCCAATACTGAATCCTGATCCGATTCTTCTATTTCCCAGATAATACAGCTGCACCGTGTACAGCTCTATTTGTTTTTGCCATTGCAGGGGTAGACATTAAGGGTAAAATTCCACTGGCCCAAGAGCATTCGTCCAAAAAAATCGTCTAATAATGAAGAAAATGAACACATTTGTTGCAATAGGAATTTATTTACAAACTACATCACTACTTGTACTACAACATTTGAATCATCAGTTCTTCCTCATTTCCCCCAATTGTTCATATTTGGTTTATTAAAATAATTATATTGTGGTCATTGTAAAAACATTTCTGCTATTATCTATCATTATTATGAGTATTATTATTTGTATAATGCGCTTTCTGCCTTCCTATCATTAGGGGTTAGACATGTAATGGCTATGTAATAGCCTAGATTAGAACCTTCATTATCTTAAACTGCTGGGACATTTCCCTATAGTGAATACCTTTATATTTGTTGTGCTCATCACTTACTTGTCAGAATAGGTCGGCATTGATGTACAGAGCCGACTGTTCTGCACAAAAAACAGCTGTTTACTTTTCATCCAACAATGACAACCGCCTCACGTAACGCTATGTTGTAGCGCTAATAAACAAAACAATGTAACAAAATTGCTAGTACCACAGGACCATTTTTTTTCTTTAAAGCAATATTTTTAGTGGCCCAAGCGGGCAAGTGGAAAGTACGTTATGCTGTCCCAGGATGTCTAAATAGTGCTTCCGGGCCAGCGGGCCATTTATAATGTCGGGCCCTGCATTACAATTCACCATAAGCAATTGTTGACTGCAACGTCTATGCCAACCAACTGTCATTTGTAATGTATTTTACCATACTTTAACGGTCAAGTTCTGGGAACCACAGCAGCCCAAATGTTAACGTAAATGTCAAGTTTTCTTTTTACAGTGTACTTATATCTGTACATTTCTTTTCAGTTTGCTTCAAGAAGTGGCTTCGACAGACAGAGATGCAGGCCAGATTGGGAAAGGCTGGACACTACACAACGGGAAACATTATGTCATGAACAAGTAAAAACAGAAAACACTTTTTCTTATCATACATTTTTGTTACCATTGAAATATTGAATTATATTTATTACTTTTATTTTAAATCAAATGCACCTGTTTTAGATAATATATTTATTTTGATGTATAGGTTGATTTGGAGGTTGGTTGTTATTTGTATAATTATTGTATTGCTACTGTGTATTTTATTATATTGACAAGCTATTTATTAAATTAAAATACTGTTGTGAACACTATACAATGTCTTTATTTTGGTAGATACATGACACAATGAATCTTTGTAATATATTTATGTTCTCTGGTTTAAATATTCATACCAGTATTTAAACAATGTATGCTGGTCACCTGGAATCTTGGTAAGCTTCCAGCATGGTATATTTAATACTATTATTAAACATAAACTGGTGATAGATGGATGCTGGTGACCAGCCCAGCATACCAGCATACTATGCTGGTCTATGCTTTTTTTTTTAGCTGGCCAGGATGGCTGGTTTAGCTGATGGCTGGTTTAGCTGGTGCACCAGCTAAACCAGCCATCAGCTGAACCGGCCATCCTATCTACTCGGCTAAGTTGGTCTAAGCTGGTTTTTTCAGCAGGGTTAGAGGGCGAAGCCTATACGAAATAGAACGAGAGGCTATCAGTTTATTTGATCAAGGGCGGTTTATATATGCAAATATTGCCTAAGAGCAGTTCAGCAAATGTCACGTCCTTTTTTATTATTTACTTAACTTTTATGTAGCAGGTCGTCCACTAACAGTTTTCTGTTTTTAATAAGGAGATCAAAGAAATACTACCTTCCATACACTTTAATTACTCACCATGTGCTACTTTCAAGATAACATTGTTTTTATTGCATTTCTGTCTTATACAGGCTAATACAGGAAGGTGCACTGTTGATAAGGTTTTATTAAAATGCATGTGTTTAGGAAGAAACTTGGATTGCATGATCAGAGTTGTTGATGTAGTTTTGCCTCAGTTTACTATACTTAATCAAGACTGTTCCCAGTTGTTTGGCTGCCATGCAAGAATAACAATGTTTTTCAAGACTTCAAGGTAAAAGAAGGAGAGTAATTGAGATACAAATGGTAATTTTTAAGAAATAAAATGTATATGTATATGTGACTTTGTTTTGTCATGAGTTGAATTGGCGTTTTCAAGTGTTTTATATTTATAAGTTGCTTGTACAGATTTCAGCGGCCAAAGACAAAGCACTGACAGCCGTGAGAGGGAGCCAACACAGCAAAGCTATACTGTTTGGAAAACCAAAAGAAAGAGCTGAAGAGAGCTGCAGTCAGGTGGTCATTCATCTTTATGAGGGAGTCCATTCTCAAGTAGTCATGTGATCAATGGAGAATTCAAATATTGTTTTTAGCCACTCTCAGTAGACTTATCGGTAGAATAATATACAGTACCTTAAATATCAAGTACTCTTTATGCAGATGAGAGATGAATTTACAGGGGGTGGGACAGATTGTCCAGCAGGGAGGACAGCTTGGCTGCCATTCTCCTGTCTCCCACCACCTCCACAGTGTCCAGAGGACTCCCCAGGACAGCTGGCCTCCTTATCAGTCTGTTCAGTCTCTTCTTGTCAGCAGCAGAGATGCTGCTGCCCCAGCAGGCCACACCATAGAAAATGGCTGATGCCACCACAGAGTCATAGCCCTAACCCAAAAGACCTCAGTCTCCTCAGCAGAAAGAGACTGCTCTGTCCCAGCAGCAGAGTGAACAGACAATCTCTATGTCCGTTCCCCTGATTTCAAGTACAAAATTATCAAAGTCTAGATTATTATGTATTTTTCACAGTACATTTGAATGAAAACATTGCAGGAAAAGATGTCAAATATGGAGATTATCAAGCTCACCACCAGCATAATAAATCTGATATTTTTCGGTTTTTTAACTAAAACCAGAAATAAATGTAAGACATTCGCTTGGAAATTGAGAAACTGGGATGGACATTTCAATGTGAATTATCGATATTTGCAGGCCTAAAGTAAATCGTCATTAAAGGTGGGGTAGGTAAGTTTGAGAAACCGGCTCGAGATCGCTAGAATTTGAAAATACACAACCGGAGAAAATCTGCCACTTCCTTATAGAGCCCCTCCTCCAACACACACGAACGCGCACATGACCAATGAGGGCACGAGATAAGTTTGTGCCCCGATGGAAGGCTGACAGGCAGGTAGGCCATTGTACTTTTTACAGTATTACGGCTTCTAGAGATGACATTTTTTTATGGATTTTTTGTCAAAGCACTTAAGATATTCATTGCTATCGGGATGTTAAGAGCATTCCATGGAATATAACAAAAAGTGTATCTCGAGCCGGTTTCTGAAACTTACCTACTCCACCTTTAAGTGAAGCAGTTGTTTAAATGTGCTAAGTACCTGTTGGTTATATTGCCACAACTATTAATTAAGTATTTAAGTGTTTATATTTAAATGTATTTTATGAATGGATAAAACATCAACATTTAAAACAGTGATCGGCTCTGTGTTGTATTCTCAGAAGGAACAACTGAGCTGCACTGAAACAGAAGCAATTAAAAGCTGGACCTAATTGTCCATTGCACAAGGCAAGTTCAGTCATAAGCGGGATGAATTAAGAGCAGGTGGACAGAATAAAAGATGAGGACACGTTGAATGACGCACAGAAGCTCCAGCTCATGTTTTGACCAAAGTGGATACATTTAGGTCATTGAAGCTTAATGGGATGTTACTAAGGATGTTGGCAGAGAAAGACAGGGAGGAAAAAAGAGAGAAAAAAAACCCTCATGTTATTTTAAAAAAGTCTCAGTGCAGTTTCCATGCCAACACTACTAGTGCAGGCCTCTGGAGTCCTTGCAGGACATTCAATTACAGGCACCTTTGAATATTACGTGAGTTTATAATTAACAATGTGTACACTGATATCTGAAACCGCCGGTGCTGGAGTGTTCCATTCATAATGTGCACCATGTGACAGGATACAATAGAAATGTATCTTTAAATGCAACAGTAAAGTGGTACATTGTTATATTGAATTAACAGAACAAATTGAGCACTTGAATGATTTATGACAGCACGTTTTGATTTGCAACAACACATTTAAATGTTATCAGCCTATCACATGGCTGTTATCATTGGTTATCTTCCTAGATATGGGTCTGAAGGGACTTGCTGCTACAGAAGTCCTGAAGGGTAAATGAGGGGAAAACAGTTCTAGAAAATCCATGTTCCATGTCTGATCTAATCTTTTCTCTTCTGTGTTTATGACCTCACATAAAAAAAAAAGGTTTTGCCATGATCCTTTTGTATAAGTTCCATAATTTGTTCAAAGATTTTTGTTTTTTTAATACAAATGTTGGCCACATGAGTGCAGCACTACCACATCTCAGCCCCACCCCCTTTCCGATGAAAACAGAAGCAGCGCCAATAACATAGTTTCATTACGTCTTAAAGTAGCCCTGTCATGCTGTATTCGTCTGCCTCTATTGTTTTGTGTTCATTTGTTGTGACATTGTTCATGCTGCCCTCTTGGTCAGGTCGCTCTTGAAAAAGAGATTTTAATCTCAATGAGACTTTGGTTAAATAAAGGATATATATCTATTCAGAGATAACGTTTATATTGACTGTGTCTACTGTGACATGTTTCCATCCTTTAATGTTCAAAAATCTCTTTATTTTTCTCATACTGCCTGTGCTGCAGCATCTCTTTTTACCCTCTGTCTGAAACCAGAGTCCAGTCTGGTCTGATTGGTTAGCTAGCCGGCTCTGTTGTGATTGTTCAAATGTCCCGCCCCTCAGCCTATCACGTACATTGGCTGCAGTCGAATAGTCCAAAGATCAGCTCCTAAGTTCTAACCCTATCGTCTATTCCTTGACCTCTGAGTGAAACGTCACGGGGTTAAGGGATAGTGGATAGGAGAATTCAAAAGGACTTAGGAGAAGAGACTGCGGTACTTTAGAGAATCCGAATGCACTTTCACTATCCAACGTGTTTATGATGCGCCAGCGGACGTCATGAATGTGCGTCTGCTGCTGTGGGGAAACTATGGAAACTACAGTTTTCTATACAGCGGACTACAACATGGATGTTTAATAAGAACGAGGGACTACTGTGAACTCATCTAGAGACTCTGCACCGTGCTCTGATGCTGCTGCTTTGCTTTATGAACGTAGACAACAGAGAAACATATTCTTCATGACCAAAGTTGGAATTGAAATAAAAAAGGAAAGTGAAACTTATGCTCGTCACCCTCTCCCTCCGGTCCACATTAATACTAATGATCCCAATACGTATGATTGTATGAACTAAAGATCTTAAAATCAATACAAATATATTTATTATAAACGTTAGTCCTGAACATCTATCACTGTGTATATCACCATTCAAACATCTTTTAAAAGTTGAACAAACTCCGCAGCTCAGTAAAGACTGAAATGTTGACTTTATTTGATAATTTCAGTAAAAACTAACGTTCATATTTCTCTTTTTGATTATAATACTGATGAACGTTCAAAACAAAGTACTATCATTCTAGAGAATTCGAACGGCACTTATCATGGCTGCCACTGAGGGACTTCCGGGTCATTTCACTCCTTTAGGAAGGTTCCTAAGCTAAATGGACTATTCGACTTCAGCCAAAGAGACTCTTTATATGTCTATGGTTCCTAAGCTAAATGGACTATTCGACTTCAGCCTTACTCTCATTGGTTAACACTTGACCAGCACCCGCCGTGTGTTACAGTTTGATTGACAGCAAACACAGCCCCCTGATGATAGCCTTCCCTGCATTCTCAACAGCCATTGGATGAATCTGATTTTAAAGAAAAGCGTTTTAGCCAATCAAAATGAAATATGCGGGACATCGTCTCAATTTGCGGGACGCACCAAAAGTCGTGAAAATGCTGTGCAGTCCCGTGCAAAGCGGGACATCTGGTCACCCTATATTGAAGGCTGAGTGATCTGTGATCTATGAATATGAATAAGTATGAACAGGCTCGTGCTTGGCCCACTGGTATTGTTTGTTTATTATTTTGTCGAGGATGTAAAACAATCCACAGAACAGCTTGCTGTGATGAAGAGGTTTCGAACTTTATAGGCTTATATATTGGCAACAAATAAAAGCATAGTGATAATCCTATCTCCTTAAAGGTGGAGTAGGTAAATTTCAGAAACCGGCTCGAGATACACTTTTTGTTATATTCCATGGAATGTTTTTAACATCCCGATAGCAATGAATATCTGAAGTGCTTTGACAAAAAATCCATAAAAAAAATGTCATCTGTAGAAGCCGTAATACTGTAAAAAGTACAGTAGGATGGCCTATCTGCCTGTCAGCCTTCCATCGGGGCACCACAAACTGATCTCGTGCCCTCATTGGTCATGTGCGCGTTCGTGTGTGTTGGAGGAGGGGCTCTATAAGGAGGTGGCAGATTTTCTCCGGTTGTGTATTTTCAAATTCTAGCGATCTCGAGCCGTTCCACAGCAGGGAGATACGCTGATAGGCCTAGTTGTTTTTTGTATTTGTTGAGTTCATGCAATGTCATGAGAAGTGATTCTATCTTACATCCTGTAGTGAATTTCAATGTTCTTCCCCAACAAGAGTCCGTACATGGAATGTCAAATCAGGTCAATTATTGTGGTCGAATATCACACATTTGTCTGGGCTTTCAATTATGTAAAGCATCTACACCTTCGATCTCAGAAAAATCGCCTACATAAAAACCAAAGAATACATTTCAGGCAGTACGTCTGACATTATAGCCTATTTATATTTATTTCAAAATGTATTGTAGCATTGTAATAATCCTTCAAGGGATCCCCTTTAAATACAAATGTACCAGTAACCTCTATGTTAATTGTAACTGCAAAGCGATACAGTTGTATTGCCTTTTTGTATCCTGAGAAGAGATAATCCCATATGTAATCTGTTTCTCCCCAAGCCTGCATAATTGTCATGTTCACATAATAAAGTTACAATAGAAAATCTGAATGACGAACATGATATTAACCAACAAGCACCGAAAACACCTGTGAGGGGAGGAAGGATGACTGCTTGATAGTATTGGTGCAATGGCGCCCCCTAACGGTGCATACAAGGAACATTACAATATTAACTACTTTGCAGACAGATATTATTCATAGAAAATACAATTGAACAGAATGAGAATGTTTTACATAACATAACGTGTAATGTGTCAGGGACTCAGGGTTGCCATGGAGCCTGATCTGTTGAGTTTCATAGATCACGTTAGGTCTGTTCGAAATGAAGTTTGAATAAAAACACTAAAACAAGTTCAACAGAGACCAGCTGGTGCTACGGACCTCACTTTATCTGTTCTGGTGAGTAACCTATTCTGTCAAATGTATACATTTTATTTCAGTAAGTATTTTGGAATGTCAGTTTGTTTAGTTTCAGCCAACAGCCAGGCTGAGCTCTTTTTAACTTGTTGGTGAGTAAGCTTTAGTTAATATGTCAGTTTGTTATAAATGTAATCTGAATGTTTATTATTAAATTATCTAAATATGATTTCAGAATTGTGCTTACGCTAATATCTGTTTATTTACTTTTAGCTAACAACCAGACTGTAGGAAGATGGAGACTAACGTTCCTGAACAAGGGTTCGGAAACTGCCGGGGCCGAGTGAAGAAATGCCGGGATGCCGTGCTTCAAAACAGCTATCTGGCTGCAGTTATCTCGGCTGTGGTCCTGGGTAGGTGATAAGAAACTACATAGCTATTTTACCAACTTTATTTTGTTTGGAAATCGAAGTAGCGTTGGCTAGTAATGCTATATAACGGTTAACGTCTATGTAGACACGGCATGTGCCGTTCAGGGGCAGAGACTGTGCACTGGAAAAATGCTGCCCATAAATCAAGTTAAATTATAATAAAAATAAGGTGTTTTCACTTCCACTCTTTAACCTGCCATTATGGCAAGTGAACATTTGCTTGGGAAGATTTGTTGAACAATTATTTAGAACTATATTTTACCAGGATCAGGAAATGATTGGAAACGTTTTCGATGTTCTTGTGTTAGTGTTTCCAATAAAACTGTGTTTATTAAAATCAAGTAAGATTCATTTCTTGAAACAAGATGATCCATCTTTTACAAATACCACAGCAGCTTAAAAAAATGGTTTCATCTTCTTAAGTCTTATAGCAAGTGTAAAGACATATTATGACTAGATATTAGAACAGTTTTACTTGGCAAGATTTTAGTTCTTACAGTGTGTTACACATTTAAAGCTTTAGAAGTGGCTTTTTACTGAAATTAGAAACAAACCTTAAATGAAATAAAATAACAAATGTAAAAGATATTAAAAGCATATTTGAATGACAACATCAGTAAGATAAATCAAACTGTATAAAACACTGAGGAAATTGTTCTTTCCCCAAGGATTCCATTGCATAATCAAGTCATAACAATAACCTGTTACCAAGGCAACCACACCATCCTGTAACTAAATGAATCTGTAAAATAAATATAGTGGAGTAAAAAGTAAAACATTTGCTTCCAAATGTAGTAGAGTAGCAAATGGTCTCTCCAGGTTAAATCTAATTCCAGTAGACAATTTAAATCATTACAGAGCTGTTAAAAGAGTTGCCATGGTAATAATAACCCCATGTCAAATGTCTACCGCCCATTTAGTTTAACAAGAGACACTTTAATATTTAACTTTTAAGGTCATGGCATTCTGCCTGATAGTATGACATTAGTACAGTTTATGAAGATACATCAGAAGTCATTATTAGCAGTTATGAATGAAGAACATGTAATCCATTTTGACATAGTCATTGACATAACTGAGATGAACAGGTTAGAATGATTATATATATATTTTAGTGGTTTTACACATTTTACAGAATGTAATTTAATGAAAATGTTGCCAAGTTCTATTGTTGCCGTTCCACTTTTAATGGTTTTTCTTGCATACAGCAACATTTCTTGTTCAAGTGATTGACAATGTGTCAGATGGATAAATCCAGCGGACAGTCCAACAGCATTAGAACTGCAAAGTTGAATAGATATATTCGTTAGTTGTTGATTATTAAAATAATCGATTGTCAATTTTAGTATTTTTTTTAAGAGAACAAATGCTTCTATGATTCCAGCTTCCTCAATGTGAATATGTACCGTGTGTCTTAACCACCCTATGACAATAAATCCAACATCTTCAGTTGTGGAGAAAACAAAACGGTTGCGGAGATAATCTTGGGCATTTTCAGGATTTTATGGACAATACAACTAATTCTTCAAGATAGTAATTGACAATAAAAAAAGTTACTTGTTGCAGACCTAGACGTCAATGCACAGCACTTGATTTTAAGAAATGTATAAAAAATGACCCAGTCTAAATGTGTTCCAGCCATAAAATGAGCCAAAGCCAAAACATACAAATTCAATACAGTCAATATAAACATGGAAACAAAGATCAAGAAATAGGAATTCTATAATCATGTGACCTTTTTTAATTACATATAATTATTCAAGAGCTACATTTAACCTGACTTTAACATAAGGTTTTAATGGTAATGGAGCTTTGTTGAAGAATTGAAAGTGCTCTACAAATGTCCCCCAAATGATTATGGATGGCTGAAGTGGTGAAAAGATGTATTATTGTATTACTAAATTGCGGATCCCAGCTATTTAAACCTTTTCTTTGCAACATTTCTAAAAAAAATCTCCGAAAATTGTCTCACAGGTATAACTGCGGGCTTGTTTCTCAAGTTCTACATCCACATCTCGGAGCACGACAAGCGGTACATCGGCTTCCCGGGAGAAATCCTCATGCAGATGGTTCAGCTGATGACCGTGCCTCTCCTTCTGACCAATCTGATAACAGGTAAGCCACAGCAGTATTTCTCACACTGTTAGCTCATAAAATAAGGTGAACAATTGTGTGCATTCACAATTTAAAAATGTTGGAAAAGTAATTGATTGCTATTTTTAAGACTACACCCATATTACACAATAATACACCCCTATACCACGTTAAACCAATATTACACCCACATTACACTGTTATTCGACCACACCATGTAGCAGCAAAGTTACACCCATTTCTCACCATAATTACACTGTTATTACACCCCTATTATAATATTATTACACCCATGATTAATTTAATTGAAATTAAACACATTTATACACCCCTTTTACACCCATGTTAGACCATTATTACATCTGTATTACATCCAGATTATACCCATGTTATACTGTTATTACACCGCTGGTGCATTTTTATTGCTCTGGAATTCTACTTTTTACTTGTCTGAGTAAAACATTATTATAACCTCCCCTTAAAATGTCAGAATTGTTGTTTAATGTTCAACAATCTTGATAAAAATACATCGTGCTTCTTTGATCTTTTGCAAAGGCTTATTCGTGTTTTGAAAGCTACAACATACAGTAGGCTTGTACTGCCCCTTTTCTCCTTCTTGCCATTCATTGGCACTGAGCCACCTTTATGACACGCGATCGCCTCCCAAATGACCTGAACGATTTCTGTGTTAGAAAGTAGTTCAGAATAAAATGGTCTACTGTGTTACTCTGTGGATTGTTCAGATTAAATGTACAATTGTTTCACGAAGAATGAGGTTCTGTTCTATTCTGGTAAAAAACGTGTTATCATGTCCATATTTGACCTTCCATTAAAGAAGTAGATATCCATTTATCCCATATATTAGAATGAGAGGTGAATGAGGCTTTACTCCATTACAGGGATTCAGTTGGGTGTGGGGTGAGCCCTCAAGCTTTCCCAATACATATTCAAACCCCTCATTCGTACACCCGTTATCCTCTTTAAATGATCTGACCCAGAACTTCACCTATTTCATGAATTTCCTTATGCATGTACAGTTAAATCCTGTCATCTGTTTACGCTGTGGTATTTTTATAACACATATTATATTATTATTATCATTTCCAAAGAAGAACTGTCATTTTTATGGAAAATCGGCCAGTTTTTAGACTCTAATACAGAGATGTCTTGCTTTTCTCGCTTCATATCATAATAAAGTGAATAAGTGTGGGATTGACACGGACAAAACTAAACTTTTAAAGACATCACCTTTGACTTTGATAAATATTTCACTTTTCTATGGCATTTTATAGATTAATCAATTGAGAAAATATTCAGATGAATCCATTTTCAAAATAATCTTTAGTTGCAGATTCATTTCAAAGAACTGAATACTGTCTTTTTGATTTATTTATTTACTGTAATTAATAATAAAGTTTCTACCCGAGATGAACTTTTAGCCATTGCAGTTTTGAATTCTCAGAATCAGAGTTCCTTTATTTGTCCCACAGAGGGGACATTTATAATTGTTACAGCAAAAGTATAGATAGAGACAAAATAAAAATGAAAATAAAACACGTCATGCACATAATATTTAAAATAAAATATATAAGTTGTTGCCCAGAAGAAGAATTATAGCACTGATTAGTTGTGTATCATAGTTGGAGGTTATTGCTTTTGTATCAGATCATAGAGGGATTAGAATGTTCATAAAGTTTGAACATTCCTGAAATGGACTTTCGAAGTTTAGCATTTAAAACAAGCCGTGATTATGTGAATAATACAATGTTTGACATGTCTAACACCAATGGTTTCTATTTAGAGATGTCATACTTTATGTGTCTCTATCTTCCTCACAGAGGTTTTAAATATCACTCCTGAACTGGAGTTGTTCATGACTTTAGCGTCCTGTTGCTCATGTTGTTGTTTCTTCCAGGTGCTTCTGGTTTTAAGGCTCACAGAGTAATCGCTGGACGTGCAACAGCATACTTTCTCTCAACCACTCTCATGTCTTTGTCCATCGGTAAGAGCAAGACTTTGGCTTCTTTTTATTCACATTTGCTGCACATGGCATTTGAAGTTTTCCTTTGCTTTTCACTTGAGCGTGTAAATATGCAATTTAGAACTCACTCTGACCGTTGTAATACAGCTATATCAACAAGGTTACATATTGACTTATTTCCAGGTTTGGGAAGGTTACTTAAAAATGTAATTTGTTACAATTACTAGTTACCTGTAAAATTGTAATCAGAAGCCTCATCTGAGTATAAAATACAAAGGTAGTGTAGCCTGAAGCTTCTATTGGCTAGAGCTCCAACACATTGTACATGATAGGCTAAGGGGCGGGACATCTCTGAGTGGTTGACTAATCACAAGCGAGCCGGCCAGCTATCCAATCAGAGCAGACTGGGCTCTGGTTTCAGACAGAGGGTGAAAAGAGGTGCCGCAGCACATTAAAGCATGGAGACTGTTAGAGTAGAGGCAACAAATAGGAATGTGAAAATTAGCATAGTAAGGCCCCTTTAAAAAACATGAATCATTCACAGTATGATGTTCAAACCTGCATATAGTATTGTGTTCAATGGAGCTGCTGGTGCTCTTTCTCACATGAACGGGGTGTTTTGGATTCTCACGCTCCACCATGGATTCTGTGTTGCAGGGATATTTCTGATGATGATGTTCGAACCAGGGACTTCTGTTGAAGGAGAAGACCCAGAAGACATTGAGCCCTTCTTCAATATTGACTCCTTGATGGACATCATAAGGTGAGAAGAACATTTCTGCTTTCCCTGGATATTCAGTTCAGCAAGGCTTTTAAGTCAGAAACAGCTAAAACATTTAGAGAACTCAAATCCATTCATCGTCTCCTTTAGTATTTAGTATTTCAGGTGTTCTTCAGTGCAGATCATGTGCCGCGAACTGGCCGTTATAGCAACACAAACAACTGGCAGGGCGATGGAGGGGGTTTGAATCACCCTGAAACCTTGTCTTTCCTTTCTTCTAATTGTTCTCTTTTTCATTTCTTTACTGGGGACAGCTTTGCCGCCATAATTCCAAAGTTCCATGCTCTCTGCTCATTTAAAAATGTATATATAAAAAGTATTCCATAGGGTTTTCCAATGGAGGAGACACCTGCCTTTAAATGGACTGTTCTCCTTTCTGCGGATTGATACGACTCCACTTGTCCCTTGACTTGTCTGCTATCAAAAAGAGCAGACTGCTGGATGCCCAAATCAGATTAGAGTATTCAACTAAGTCATTTAATACAGAAGTGTTGCATAATGTCCTTGATTAAGACACAATTCCTTGGTTGTTTCACCATTTCCAAACATACTGATGGTGTGACTTGTTTTTTGTTCACAGGAACATGGTGCCTAAATGGCCGATTCAGGCTAGCTCCAGACAGGTATGCTTCAATTAGGACAAACTGCTCGTCATGTAAAAAAAATTCCTGGTCACTGTTGAAGATTGTTTTTTGAAGTTTACATGAAAGACGTTGATGTTTGATTCATGATCATTTTGCTATGTTTCTCTTTGTTACAGAATATGAGAGAAATACGACGGTTGGTCAAATATGTCGATGGAACCAACATTTTGGGCCTGATTGTGTGGGCTTTAATATTCCGCGTAATCTTGAAGAGGATTGGAAAATATGGGAAAGTCCTTGTAGATATCTTTCAAGCCCTCAACGAGACCACAAAAATAATTGTCGACATGATACTGAGGTAAGCTCGTACAACAAACCTTATGAAACGAGAAATACAGTTAAATTCCACTTCCTTTTCTGCTCACAGTTTTAGTGAACTTTTACCTGTTACTTTTGCTTTTAGACCGTTTTTCAGGTTTTGGCGTCCAACGATATGAATCCATTATTATGTTGATTTATCATTTTCTTCAATGACAAAAACATAGCTGATTTCTTTTGAACTAATATCTACATATTTTTCATGTCATTGTTATCTTTCAGCTTCTTGCCAGTTGGAGTGCTGTTCTTGACCACAAGCCATGGTATTGAGTATGATAACGTGACAACTATCTTTCAAATTGGAAAGTTCATGGCACTGGTTATTATTGGGTATGTTCCACCTTTTTTGGTAAAAAGTAGTAGCCTTGCGTTAAATAATATATCAATCAGGTATTTTATTTACCCTCACTTGTAGCCTTAACGAGTCATCAAGCTACAGTAAGCTAAAGCAACACATTTGTTAATTGTATCCACCAAAAGCTACTGGTTATACGTAACCAGACCAAAACACACATGAGCAGCAGAAGGCAGCCATGCTCGCTCACTTCCTGAGACCCTGGGATTGCTGTTACAGTCTTGTCGTTTTAATACTCTTGTCCGGCAGCTGCATTGTGTAGACAAACTGTGTCAGCAATTATATCAGATGATTCCATATTAATTGTGCATTCATTGTGTGTTTCAGGCACATCATTCACTCAACAATAGTTTTGCCTCTGACCTATTTCCTGTGTACGAGATGTAACCCCTATGACGTCATCAAGGAGATTGTTCCCACTTTAAAGAAGGCACTGGTCAGCTCGTCAAGGTGAGATGATGTACCACAGAGCTGATATTTCAACATTCATCATTAGATGTGCAAGCATATCTTTGAGATGTACATTTCTAATATGTTCACTAACGAAGCATGCATTGTGTGTTTCCCAGCGTGAACACACTACCACTCACTGCTCAATGTTGTGAGAGCCGACTCATGATCCACAAAAGTGTCACTCAGTACATGCTGCCCATCGGGACCAACATCAACATGGATGGAACTGCCATCTTCATTACCCAGATCAACCACATCCACCTGAAGATCGGCCAGTTGATCGCTATTACGTAAGCCACTCAAAATCATACCATCATCACCATAGCAAGTTCAGAAGTGATAATATTTAGTGTGCAGGACATTGGAGTAAGAAGGAGCCTTGACAGGGTGCTTTGAATAAACCCTAAAGGGGCTTATTAGTGCCAATGCATTCACACTAATAATTCTCTCTCTCTCTCTCTCTCTCTCTCTCTCTCTCTCTCTCTCTCTCTCTCTCTCTCTCTCGCCACACTCTCTCTCTCTCTCTCTCTCTCTCTCTCTCTCTCTCTCTCTCGCCACACTCTCTCTCTCTCTCTCTCTCTCTCTCTCTCGCCACACACAGACTCTCCCTCTCTCTCACACACACACACACACACACACCCACACACACACACACACACACACACACACACACACACACACACACACACACACACACACACACACACACTCTCTCTCTCTCTCTCTCTAGCCACACACACTCTCCCTCTCTCTCACACACACAGACACACACACACACTCTCTCTCTCTCTCTCTCACACACACACACACACACACTCTCTCTCTCTCTCTCTAGCCACACACACTCTCCCTCTCTCTCTCACACACACACACACACACACACACACACACACACACACACACACACACACACACACACACACACACTCTCTCTCTCTCTCTCTCTCTCTCTCTCACACACACACACACACACACACACACACACACACACACACACACACACACACACACACACACACACACAGGAAATGCATTTTCTAGTTTAGCTATAATTACCTGTTTGCTGAATTGTATCCTGCTTATCACAAGTCACTTGTTAGACGCTTTTATCCAAAGCGACTTACATACTCAATACTGTGGGCAATCCCCACGGGAGCACTTTGGGGTGACATGTCTCAGGGACACAACGACATGCTGACTGCAGTGGGGTTTGAACCTGTGACCCCCTGATCCCAACGCACAACCCACTGCGTCACACGCCTCCCTGTATTACACGGCTTCTTACTAAATAAATCCATACTTTGATCCAAAATATTGCTTTCAACAGGTCATCAATTAAAAAATGATTGTATTGTTTCCGCAAAATAAATATAGTCCATTATGCTGCATTTCCAGCCGTCACAAATCCAAGATTCAAGTGTCGTGCTTTCCACAAATATGAAATGATTGGTGTTTTCGAAAGAAGGAAGATGTATGTGCGTTACATTGACTTCTTTCTGCGGATCGATATCACCGCACATGGTCCCTTGATCAGAGCAACGGTCTGCTATCAACAAAGAGTAGACTGCTGAATGTCAAAATGCACCAATCAGAATGCAGTGTCCAACTGAGCATTTTTACAATATTGGTTAAAAGTGTACAAGATGAGACATTTAAAAGGAATAGACTTGGTAAAGTTCTATGTGTCTGTTTGATCTGCAGGTTGACATCAGGAGTGTGCAGCATAGGATCCTCAGGGATCCCGGCTACTGGAGGAATGACCACGATGTTTGTTCTGATGGCCGTTGGTTTACCTGCCAAGGAAGCCACCATTCTGGTGATTGCAGAATGGCTCCTGTAAGTTTAACACAAGTCATGTAGAAATGACTGGAGCTGCCTTTTCTGTTTCTTGACTGGTGCACCAGTTACAAGTACAAGTCATGCAATTAATATCTTGCTTAAGAAGAAGTACAAAAGTATGGGCATTAAAATATACTTGAATAACAAAAAGTAAAAGTACTTATTGGGCGATGTAGCTCAATTCAGAGCTACACCGCTTAAATATTGGATTGTGATTATTGATGCATTCACTTGTTTGTCACAGCTAGTAAACGTGGAGCTTATTTTAATTACTGTATATACTACTACTGAATATCTTAACCTTAAGATAATATATAATATCTATATAATTATATATTTTACTTTATTTATATTTCTTATTAGCGAATAATCAGAATCTGTAAAGTAACTAGTAATATATTTTGTTAGATAAATGCAGCAGAATAAAAGTACAATATTGGCTTATAAAATAAGAATAATCAAGTAAAGTACAAATACCCCAAAATCAAGTACATACTTGAGTAAATGTACTTCAACACATTATACCACTGGTTTTCTTGAAATGTTTATGCATGTTTTGTTTTGTTGTCCGAGCAAATTTGTCCTGACCGCTTTTAAACAGTCAATGGTCAGTTAAGATATTACATTACATTGCATTTAGCTGACGCTTTTATCCAAAGCGACTTACAATAAGTGCATTCGACCAGGAAGACACAACCTTAAAGAAAACAGAATCATAAAGTACATCAGGTTTCATAGAGCCAAGTATTTCAAGTGCTACTCAACTGGCTTTAGGTAAGCCAGTCCTTTATTAGTATATAAGTGCTCTGTTAGCAGATATGTTATGTACCTCTTTTATGCTTTATGCGGAATGGTTCGCTAACCAGCTAACATTCTTTTGTCCTTTTGGTCGGCCAGCTGAAGTGCAAATGGATCAAAGAAACAAAAATAAATCAGAACATCTGCTCAACTTTCATGGTCTGTTGGTGTCTTTCAGAGACCGCTGCAACAGTGTTGTCAACGTCTTGGGAAACTGTATTGGCGTGGCAATCGTTCACGAGGTGTCAAAAGGACAACTGGGAGAAATGGACCAAGGACCGTCAACGCCAAGGTACAAATCTATCTCGTCTTATTTGTTGGGTTTTGCCTTTACATTTGCAGAAAAGGTGAAGTAAAGACTTCCTTTAGTCTCGTGGCAGAGAGGAGCAGCAGGTTAAAAACCAAAGTATATCTTTTATTCTGCTGACCTCTTTGTGCTTTGCATGGCTTGGGTGCAGATCGTCGATGATGAGGAACTCAGCCTGGATCAGGTCCAGGCTGAGTTCAGCCTAGACGAGGACGAGGAAGACATGTTCAGCGCTCTGGAATATCAGGAGGGCTAAGATGACAACTACACTTGAGAAAGTTCACAAAAATCCCATTAAGTTGTTGTCATGATTATTTAGTACACATTTATTTCATTTTGTCTTAGTGTAGTAGTTATGTATATGGCACAGTTGTTAGTTTATTGAGTAGAAGGTTTGTAAAACTGTATCAAGCAAGAGGTTTACTGTCGTTATTGCACTAAATATATTGAATGTAATTAATGTAACAGATTAATGTATTGAATTGTATCGATGTATTTGAATTGAACTGGATCTATTTCAGTATTTATTGGTGAATAAAAACTAAAGAAGCTGCAGTCATGTATTTTAATACCCAAAAAACATAATCACCATATTCATTGATATTAACAAATTATATTTAGATAGCATTCACAAACATAAATACTGTCTTTATATATAATTTAAGTAAAATCTTATGTGGCTTATTCATGAGTCATATCGAATATTGCTCTAAAATGTGTTGTGGTTCTAGTCATAAATGAATATGAATGTTAAAAAGTGCATTTAAAAATAAAAACATGTTTAAATTGCATTTTTACACATTAGCATCATAAAGTGTTTCCATCATCTCTTGGTAATGGTCTGCTAAACACGAATACAAACACACCAACACACAAGGAAATGCCTTTATTGCTACAAAATAATATTTACAGCTTAGGTAGTGTTGAATTATTCAACAGGTTGGAAATGTAGAAAAGTTAAAAACAAAGTGTGTGAAGAAGCTGAGGGTGGGAATGGGACGATCACTAATCCACGGGCAGCTCCTGGTGGTGGTGGATCTCTGGAGGGAAGTGATTGATCCCAGCTGGTTCACTGTTGAGCTCAGCGTACTCTACTGACCCCTGCTGACACAGAGAGCACCGCCTTTAACACGTCACATCTGATTCATTTACTATGTTGGGGTCTTATTACAAAATCTACCTTAGTCTGAAATCTAATCTCAGTTAACGATGATGTATCATGTTCAGGTTGATATTAGTATGTAGTGTCTCTACTGGGACATGTCTCCACGCTTTAATGTTCAAAAAGCTCTTCATTTTTCTCATACTGCCTCTTTTCAGAGATGTCCCGCCCCTTTAGCCTATCACTTACAATGTGTTGGAGTGCTAGCCAATAGGAGCACAAATGTGTGGAACACAAATTCTCCTGAATAAATTAAAATCTGAGTTTAAACTGTTTTCATCCATATTCTAACTGTTTAGCTGCTAATCCTAATTTTTACTCGAGCAAAACCTCAAAATACTCGAGGAAGACGCTCGGTAACACAAACGGTTTCCTGAGGAGCAGACGAACCAGAATAAGACTTGACAGCCAAAACCAGCCCATCAATGACCAGGTTGGAAACTGAGAATGCACTGGGTACTGGGTAGAGTTAAAAAACTAAGTGTTTAAAGAAGCTGGGAGTGGAATGGAACAGATCACTAATCACTAATCACACACACAAAGCAGCGCCATTAGACACTGGCATGTCTGATTCATTTACTGTACTGGGGACTCATTACAACAAATACCTTCGTCTGAGGATCAGACAAACCATTAAGACTACTGACCACATAATCTGCCAACAAGAAGATACACTGATGAAGTACTGTTTCTGGACCATGACAACACATCCTCAGATCATTACTTCACATTCCTCTCTTCAGCTGCCTCTTACTAACACCATGTAGGGACAACCAGTTAGTGATTAAAGCATGCTGGGGGACAGTGCTGGCTGAGATGGGCTAGGCGGTCATGTGACTCTGCTGATCTGATGGGGCGATAAGGAAGTAAGCCGGGCCCCAGCCCAAATGCCTTTGTTCTTGTCTGGAAACTTTGACGGCCGTTTCCCTCGCCCTCTCCGCTTGGCATCTCTGAGCTGGAGGCCACAGGGACACACGGACTGTTTCAGTCTTTTACTACATGAGTAATGCTATTGTATCAAACTCCTTTTTTAACAGTCATTGTGCAAGAGAATGCGATGTAAACATGTGTCACCATTTTGATGTGTGACTTAAATCAACAGAAAAATAAGTAAGGCCAGAAGGCTCTTAAAATATATTTAACATTTCCTTTTAATACTACATATTGGACACATCACATTTTTAACTATGTAAACTATGTAATGGTAATGTTGAACAAGTAATATTAATAAAATAATAATAATACATGTTATTTATATAGCGCTTTTCTTGGTGCTCAAAGCGCTTTACAAGCAAGTAAAGAAAAATAACAAGAAAAGTAACAAGTGCTAAACTAGGTGGAATAGTGCGTTAGTGGATTAGGAGTTGAAGGCAAGAGGGAAAAGGTGAGTTTTGAGGGCGTATTTGAATGATTTGAGAGTGTTGGCAGATGGGACGTGGCCGGGGAAGGGGTTCCAGGGGGGGGGGGGGGGGGCTGCTGCGAAGGCGCTAGTGAAGATTTCTTCAATGTGTTTAATTGCTTATTTTCCCATAAGATTAGAATTGTTATATTTTACAACACAAGCTTCAGACTTTAATGCATTACAGTTTATATTTATATTGTCAATAGTTAATCACTGCTGAGCTACAGATACAATCTTGACTTATTTTTTGTTTTTTAGCATGTAAATGGTCTACAAAGCCCTGTGTTCCCTCCAGAAGGAGTTTCTCTCTCACCCCCTGCCTGAAAGCCTCCATTGGACACCTTTGTTTACTTCTATGACATAGTGACATCACGCTGTTACACTCGTGCTTTTATTGGCTAGCGCTCAAACACATTGTATGTGATAGGCTAAGGGCTGGGACATCTCTAAGCAGTTGACCAATCACAACAGAGCCGGCCAGCTAACCAATCAGAGCAGACTGGGCTCTGGTTTCAGACAGAGGGTGAAAAGAGGTGCTGCAGCACAGGCAGGATGAGACACATAAAGAGTTTTTGAACATTAAAGCATGGAGACATGTCGCAGCAGATGCACAAGATACTAATATTTAACTGAAAATGAAAAGAATAGGGCCCATTTAAGTAAAATAACACAAACATTAGCATAACAAATACAAGATTATATAAATATAAAAGTATAAATATTGCAGAACAGTAGGCCTATACATTATATGATTGAATTAAGTTCAGTGATGAATTGATTTTTTATTCACTTACATTTTTTAAAATGTAATGCCAGTGGAGTTTATTTGAATTACTCCATATATAGTTAGTTTAATCTACAGTAGGCCTAATATATTATACATACTATATTGCTTCTCGAGAACAAGTCCCTCAAAAGTGTACTAAAGTAGAGTACATGAGTTAAATTGTAGGCTATTTAGTTACATTACACCACATTATTACTTTTTGCATGTCATCATAACTTATGTTTAGCAGTGTGGATGTATGGTAACTGCATGAACATATATTATGAAAACATTTTCATTAAAAAAAGCACATCATTAAAATGATAAAAAATAATGTAATGGTTCAGCTTTCTACTTACATATTCATGATGGTCAGTGGCCCCTGAAGGAAAAGCATCATGTTATTATGGGTTGTGTGGCTCACCTCAGAGTAATTCATCAGTCAGTGAGCAGATATGATGATGTGGCTAAGCCTGCTGACTCATTGTTCCTCTTCTTTGTTT
This sequence comes from Pseudochaenichthys georgianus, assembly GCF_902827115.2. Taxonomy (NCBI): domain Eukaryota; kingdom Metazoa; phylum Chordata; class Actinopteri; order Perciformes; family Channichthyidae; genus Pseudochaenichthys; species Pseudochaenichthys georgianus. Next base: position 5,945,199 of record NC_047503.1, on the reverse strand, counting down.
CAGCCAGACTGTCCTGTCCCTGACATCTGCATCAACATTTAGAATCCCTTCTCTTACTCTGACATATGTCTCTCTCAACCACTCGGGTTTCTTTTGTTATTGTCGAACGAGAAATATTAGGCCTCAGATGGACTGCTTAATAGAGACATCCAGCCAGTGGCTGTTTCTGCCAGCAATAGGAGGATATGGTCACGGTTCTCTAGTTCAGTGATTCTCAAATGGGGGTACGCGGACCCCTAGGGGTACATTGGGGTACTGCAGGGGGTACGTGAGAAAAATAAATGAAAAGGTTAATTAAAAAAATACCATGCATGATTACAAAATAATCTTAGTACAATAAGTGAAATAGAAAACACATTTAATATAAAATATTCCTAGAACCACTAAGGGGGTCCTCATATAAACGTCAAATTTGAGTATTGTATTTTATAGTTTTTCATTGGTTTGTTAAACATATATTACTTAAAATCTGTTTTAATTTGTTTTCGTTATATTATATTAGATAGAATAGAGAGCGATGAAATTGTTCCTAGTACCAGGAGTCTAGTACTAGGAACAGTGAAAAAGGGGTTAGGGTTAGTGGGCAGCTATTACACAGCGCCCGGGGAGCAATGGGAGTGAGGGGGGAAGGGGGTTGTCCAGTGCCTTGCTCAAGGGCACCACGGCAGGGCAGGAGGTGAACTGGGACCTCTCCAAGTAGCAGTCCACACTAGTATTTAAGTCTAGTCGGGGACTTGAACCAGCGACCCTACGGCTCACAGTCCAACCCCTATACTGACTGAGCCACTGCCGGACTCATTCACGCATAAAGATGAACATATCCTTAGTTTGTTGTAATTCATGCATGAAGGAGTTAATAAATCACACACTGATGGAACATCACTATATTGTAATTATGTATATAGGCTTTTTCTATCAAAAATGTCCCGGGTCGGTCAGGGGGTACTTGGCTGAGAAAATGTTTCACAGGGGGTACATTACTGAAAAAAGTTTGAGAAGCATTGCTCTAGTTGGCCAGGGTAAACTGTCCATCCTATATCTGGCTGTTGGGCAAATAATGTCGAGTGGGTATATTGCCAGTAAAACTAAACAACCATGGATCCTATATAACATGTTATCAATTGCATTACGAAATATAGTCACTTACAGATTTGTCTTTGCCGCTTTTAACACATAGTTAACCTTGTACATTGTACGTGTTAGTTTGACTCCTTCCACCCGCCTTACTTATGATTATATGTCAACATCAAAAACAAAATATGTTTCCCTTGAAACATATTTGGCAAGTTTCAGTTTATGAAAAAATAAGTTTTAGCAGACCAGGCTGAACTAAACCAAAACAGTAATATCACAAGCTGGAAAGCAAAACAGGAAGCTGAAAGAAGAAGAAATGCTCAGCAGAGCTGAAGGAGAACCAGAGTTGAGGGATAATTCTGGTTTGCATCCGCTTCCACCTAACAAACAATCATTGAATACCTTATAAATACCCTCAGTGCAGCTGTAAAGCTTTTTAAAGGTCCTATCATAGGGAATCCGATGTTCAATGCCAAAAAAAAGAAGATAACAACTATGAAGACAACATAACAACTCACCATGTGGAGAGTTTTGGAGCTCGCTGTACACTGTGTCCGTGCCTTTTTTTGGTGGGACTGTAAAAAACAACACATGCTTGAACATGAAAAGACAATTTTGAGTAGTTACTGTTGTTTTTATTTATCATACGCAGATATCTAAAAGTGCCCATTCTGTAACTGCCATCTTCAGCCCGGGGACTTTGAGCACAGCCCTAACGCAGAAGGGGCCGGTATCAGAAAGCAGCCTGGCAATTAGCTCAACCCTTCCTGTTTATAACTTCTGCATAGCTTCTGGAAATCCCAACCGTTATCTTTGCAGTTACAACCACTTGGATATGTATTAATTATGGGTAATTATGCCCCTCCCAGGAAGTGTGAGTTTTAATTGTAAAGGAATGTGGGCAAAGAAGAGCAACATGTTTTCTACAGGGAGGTTTGTAATGAAATAGGAGAGACTGTGAAGACTGGTTAAAAATAGAAGGACAAAATGTTATCAAAAATAGAGTTTGGAGGCTGAGAAGCAGAAAGATGGGAGATGAAGGCTGGGTAATGGATTAAAACATTTTTTTGTATCACCTCTGGCAGGATCCAGTGGACGGGGATGCACCACCTCAGTGTATTCAACATCAGGCTCGTTGGACACCATGCTGCTCTCCTCGTCGTTGGCTGCACCAAAAACATGCACAAGAGTCTGTAAAACCGGCCAAACCCTCCGCATGACCTCGTTTTATTTTGATGAGGGTTTCCTTAAGGGTAACAGTTTATTCTTGACCTTGAAAATAAAAGTTTGACCAAGTAAAGGTTGAGTTATTAGTCTGTTGTGTAACGGTCAGCTTTCATTTGTTAGCTAGGTCAAGAATAACATGGCTAATGTTAGCAAAATCAAGCTAGCTGATGTTATGACTCATGTCTTGTGCAATTGTTTAACTGCATTTCAGCATTTATCATAAATGGCCAGAGGTGAAAGAATCAACAAGTCCTCCAACTCATACGACCAAATAGGTCGATTGTTCAGCAGCTTATTACGACCTATAGTCACGTTTTAAAGTTTAGCACCTCTAGTGGTCGTGTAAGAAACAACAATTTGTGGCAATTGCAAATGCTCCGGAGGGTCGTATATTTACAAATAACCTTCTCTGGAAAATCCTAAATTGTAGAATAGTTTGACCATTAAAATGCTTTTTGATTAGATTTCTAGCAAGAAGTGTATATTGTACTTTTAGAATCCACGTCCAGTGGATGTGTAGGATCTATAGTTTGATAGATATTACGAAGATGATTTTGAGGTCTCGCCAGGAGAACGTGTATGTCTTTCCCCCTATGTAAAGTTAGCGTCAACCCTCACCGGGTGAAAACAGAATTTCCGGTCTCGAAGTTTTCATATTAAAACCGTATTCCCCTCACTGTTAAATGATTTAACAGTGATATCTGCCGTACTCATCCACTAAAATACATCAGATTATCCTTGTTAGACAACATGAATTGGTTATGCAATGAATGAAAAACTTGGGTCGCAGGTTCCTCAACAGTGCATTACAAGACATCTATCAATATGTGTGTAACCTCCACCATTAAACTATCATATTCTGCACATTTCTTATACTATCTACATACATCTTATAAGAATATAATACATATGTATAATATCAGTTAAAATAAGTGCTTCAACATAGTTAACATTGCTGGAGGTATACACACATATTGATAGATGTCTTGTAATGCACTGCGACACAAGAACATTTTGAAATCTTGAAAGGGATGTGGAAAATAGTCATTATATACAGTCTTTAATTAACTATTTGTAGAGAATAACGAGTAATGAATATACTTTATAGGGATCCTATTAATATCTAATAATAAAAATAATAAAATTCAATAACGTGCTTTAACCACCAGGTGTCCCTTTCTATCAGCTGTGCACCGTTATGGTGTAAATACAGCCTATCTACCAATTGGATCAAATATAAAAGTCAGCCGAATTAGTGTTGATACTGCAAGGAGACGCATTGTGTGAAAAGAAATGTAAGTTGTTTAATTGCTGATATATTTATGATCCACGTCACGTTTTCAGTTTTGGCTGCAGTTCTTCCTGTTTGACTAGAAGTCTTCTCATCAGGGCTCTATACATAGAGAACAATGGCAGACATGTAATATTTAATGCAGCCAAACCGTGTATTACAATGCCGTTATGTGATGACTTTCAAAGAGAAAAGCAAGCACATTCGGAATAAAGTAATATTTTATTTTTAAAAAATGTTTTTGGATTTCACATCGCATAAACACCATCTCCCAACGTGCATTAAACCATCCAATCACCGAGCTGAGGATCTTGCCTACGTCTGTTTCCAGTATTGCTTATGACGATGTGATGTGAGATGTGAGATGTGAGACTGGGTTGGAGAATTGCACAGGGGAAAATAACATATCTATGCCACAATTTTAGATGCAGATTTTGTTAAACTAATACATTTGCGCTGTGGACCAACACTATAAATTGACGGGGAAGGGGGTAGCAATAAACAGTTACACAACATAACAGAAATAATATCGATAGCAGCGTCCCTAGCAACCACCTTGGTAACAATGAAAACGTTATATAGATACAATTTCCTGAAGTCATCTTCGTAATAACTAGCAAACTAAAGATCATGTACATCCACTGCACACATAATCTGAAATAAAAACTCATATTTCTCGCATCAAATGACATCAAAACGCATTTTAATGGCCAAACTAACCTTAAATTAGGCATTTTCCACCGAGAATAAAACGAAGTTCGGCCATGTTTTTTTTTTTCTGTAGGGAGAAATTTGAAGATCACGTGACATAGACGCCAGCCATTGGAAATGAATGGTGAAAAAAAACATAGGGATCTTACAATTTCAGAGGCGTTTTTGTAGAAATACTACGTCCCAAGTTGTGGACCAACGTAGTTATTACACGTTTAGATGTGAGACTGGGTTGGAATATACGACCCTCCGGAGCGTTTGCAATTGTTGCAAATTGTTGTTTCTTACACCACTAGAGGTGCTAAACTTTAAAACGTGACTATAGGTCGTAATAAGTAGGGTTGGGAACCGATAAGAAAATGCCGGGTACCGGATACCCATACAAATACACAATTTCGGTTCTACTTAAAGGTTCCTAAACGCGGTAGACCCTGTATTCCACCGGGTCCGTCTGCGCCGCGGCGCTGCGGTGACCCAGTGGAATACATAGCGGACTGGCCATCTGTGTGTTCTGGAGAATCACAGAAAGGCCGGTCGTCAGCGGGCCGTTGACGGCCGGCACCGCCCTTAAACGGCATCATGTAAGTTGCGCTGACAGGCAACAGAGGTCCACAGTTTCCCCACAGTGAGGCTCCCCCCGACCTCTAGTAGACAGTTCACAAGCTTAGTCACTTCATAACACCAAAGATGGGTTCGCTCTGAAGTGAGGCTCCACTACACTAAAAAAGACAAGGTACAGTGTAATGCCTGTTAATAGCTTGCCACAGGCATAGCTCAGTTAAAATAAAGCACAGCTATTGTGCAATACATTAGTATTGCATGTATATTTTTTTATTTGTAAAAATGGCAGTTACAGCTTAAAAGAATAAAGATATTTTTGTTATCTAAACGTTTGACCTCTTTCTTTTACAATTTTGGAATCGAAACGGGGAATCGATAAGAACCGGAATCGATACGCGGAATCGGAATCGATACATTTCAAACGATACCCATCCCTAGTAATAAGCTGCTGAACAATCGACCTATTTGGTAGATTTTTGGAGGAGGACAGGCTGGAAAGAATTACTAAAAGTATACATACTACAGTCTAAACACTCTTACAAGTAAAAGTACTGCATTCAAAATGTAACTCAAATAAGGTAAAAATAATTGGCATCAAAATATACTTGAAGTACTATAAGTAAAAGTACACATTATGCAGAATGGCACTTTTAAGCACAATATGTATTTTATATCATTGTATTATAATGATTGAAACTTCAATGTTGTTCAAATGTTTATCATCTTAAAGGTCCCATGTCATGGCCATATCTACTGATCATAATTCCATTGTTGAGGTCTACTAGGATAGATTTATATTGTGCAATTTTCCAAACTCACATTGGTTTCGCATACAGCATCTCTGTATAGCATGTGTATTCACTCTCTGTCCTAAACGGCTTATTGGAGCTCCTGCCCCCCCCCCCCCCTCCCTGTGAGCCCAGTGTGCTCTGATTGGTCAGCTCGCCCACTCTGTTCTGATGAGTCCACCACCGTTACAGTGGAACATCAGTGATTATGTGTTACAATGGCGTTGGTTAGCAACCAGAAAATGACACCAGTAATGACAAACAGATGAGAATGCTGCGTGGGGTCTGGGTGCTGTGTTGGCGGGGCTCGCTGCTGGAGCGGACAGTGTGAGCTGGTTTGCTGCTGGTGTTGTTTCCTGGTTGCTGCGTGGGGTCTGCGGGACAGCGAGACACAGCGAGACACGGCGAGGCCCGGCCAGAGCTCGGCCGGAACACACACACACCCGTAGCCTGGCTGTGGGTCTGTGTGAGTGCTCGGACCGGGCCCGGGCTGGGCCTCGCCTAGTCCCGCCTGATATATTTATGATCCACGTCATGTTTTCAGTTTTGGCGGCCGTTCTCCTGTTTGTCTAGAAGTCATCTCACCAGGGCTCTATAAATAGCAAACTACGGCAGATATGTAATATTTAATGCAGCCGAACCGTGTATTACAATACCGTTATGTGATGACTTTCAAAGAGAAAAGCAAGCAAACTCGGAATAAAGTATTATTTTATTTAAACATTTTTTTTGAGGATTTCACATCAACAGGAAGTCCGGTTAACTAAAATGTCCGTGCGGAATAGATCCGTGGGTGAATAATGTCAATCACCAAATTACACACATCCCTTCACATTTACATTTTAATTTACATTAAAGTATTTCGTGAGGTATTCTAAAATATTTATAAATATAATTAGGGTTGTAGTCGAAGAGTTTGCCTGGCAACGCAATCGCACAACGGCACGTCCATTAATTCCACAATCACACACATGGTTTAACATCGATTTAATACATTAATGTAGCCTTTGTTTCTGCTAAAAGAGGTGTCGGCCAGCTGGGGCAACAAGAAAATCGGCGAAATCGAGTGACTATTAAAAAAATATATATATTATATTAATATTGACAATAACAACCGACCGTCGGGGAGCGTTCTCATTGCATATCAATGCTATGGGAGGTCTATGAAGGTCTATGGGACGCCCTGCCCGTTGAAAACTGACTCTCAAGGGGTAGGCTACCCTGTCCGTAATAGAGTGACGGGGAGGGGCCCTGACCGTCCGTCAACATGTGACAGGTTGGGAGTGAGAACGTGTTGACAGTATAGAACAGATACGAAGAGTCCAGCTTACCTTCTTCAGGACGCCGCTCGCTCCACACACTGACTGCAGCTCCCTCAACTCGCACTGTGAAACACAGAAAGACAAATATCTGATTATAACCAAGACTTATTTTACATTGTAAAATTGTACCATGTAACAATAATATGTAATTAGCAATACAATTACACTTTGTGGAGCCACATGTAGATATCACTTTAAATCTAGGTGATGTGTGTTTGAAAAACTTATTAGGGCAGCGGTTCCGACAGTGGCGTAACAAGGTTGTGATTGGCCCCGGTGCAAATATTGTTTTGATGCCCCCCCCGCCATCGCCCCAAACATAAGCGCACACTGATGCGCTCACACACGCACGGACATACACAACCACTCAGAAGCGCCACATGTATAGGCTATCAACAACAGCCTGCCCTGGCCTCAGACCACCACAGCCTGACAACGGCACAGCGAACTAAGAAGAGGATTAAAGCTGTTTCCTTGATGTTTGTCTCTGGGGAATGGGCCGGTAGGCCTACATGGACCGGTTGCTATAATATAGATTTTGATCTTGGCGTCGGGGGTCTCAATAGCGCCATAGAGTCCCCTATCGGTTAGGGCCCTTGGGGGAACTGTTGGACCACCGCCGGGCACAGCCAAATCCAGCCTCTCCTCCTGGCTGGCTGGAGAAGAAGGTTGCATGGATACAGCTTCACTTGTGGAGCTAGATGGCAATGATGGTGGTGAGCTATCGTTAGCCTCCGGCTCCATCTGCACGTCAACATTGCTAACGTTAGCGCTCGATTTCGAGGACGAAGTATGAAAAAAAACAACTCTAATTTTGTCAGTTTAGCTGTTCTCTCCTGTCCTTTCTCGTTTGAGCGCTGCTCTTGTGCTTTGGTTTGCTGTACATGATAAATGCAAGCTATTACATTTTTTATAATGATGCCGAACTTGCTGCTGCTAGCTACAGTACAGTACAGGTTGATTAAACGGTTCGCTCGTCACGCAAGGTATCACATGACATGAAAGGGAGCAAGGTCATTGGACAGACAAATTACGAATTAATTTAGGTTGCTTGGTTACTTTGAAGTGTGAACCGGTCAATGCCATTGGGGCCCCTGGCTGGCTCTGCGTTGCACCGGCTGCACCGGCGATAGTTACGGCACTGGGTTCCCAACCTTTTTCAACTCAGGGCCCACTTAAGAATCAAAAAATGTTTTGCGGCCCACATTCAACCATAAACAATACAGAGGCTAAATAAAGTTCTGATTGGTCAATTCAGAACATGTGACACGTTGTAAATCCAGTAGAACAGACCACTGTCAAGGACTGTAATGACCGTTGCTTCATGGCAAAACTCTACAATTTAGCCTTCAGTGCAGACATTAATACTCTTAAAAATAAAAGTAACAAAGGAGCAGATTTCAAGTCTTCCTCTGGTACATGGACAATCTCCCCCTGCACATATTGTGCACAATAGGCTGTTAATCCAGCAGCGGCTGCACAATAACTTTGGGCTAAAACAACTTCCCAGTTGGTAATGTAATCTCTCAAACAACTCAAGTCATTCTCATTTCCTCTACCTGCTGCATGCATTCAAGCTTGCCTTCCCCAACGCAAGTAGTTTTATCAACCCCCCCCCTCTTAAAATCTGTGCCAACAGTTTTTTGCACTCTATTGTTTCAACTTTTCAAGGAAGGTTTTGCAATGTTGGTATTCTTGTCTTGGACCTTTGCTTAGGATAGTCGCATAGTCTAGCACAGGGGGGTCAAACTCAAATACACAGTGGGCCAAAATTAAAAAATGGGTACTAGTCGTGGGCCGAACTGGTTCAATGTTTATTGCAAAACGTATTGAAATGAACTTATTGCACATATTAAACCTGGAACTAACAAAGCTTAAATTATTGCCAATAAAAACAACATTAAATAATTAGTTGCATTCATTTCTTATGGCTCTATCTGCAGCTTTTCCCGAGTCATTTCTTATGATTACATTTTTCCACAGGCCAACAGCAGCTTCAAAAAAACTATTTCCCTCAAAGAAAAAACCAAACATGCCCTGTTGTTGCAAGAAAAAAAGTACAAAAGGAAACATTCCACATTCCTACAGTTAATTGAAACTCAGTGTGCTGCTCTGTGATGCTAGTTCAAGCCAGATACTTGGCATCTCATCTTGGGTGCAAGTTCATCAATGTTTGGGCTCAGGCTCTGAGCTGAGGAGACCCTCAGGATTTAGTGAAGGTGTGCGTGCAATATACCAGCGGGCCAGATCTAATAGTAATTAGAAATGATCCTGTGGGCCGAAATTAAATCCACCAAGGGCCTGATTTGGCCCCCGGGCCTTGAGTTCGACACATGTGGTCCAGCACATACTGAAATAGAAGATTAATGCAGGTAGCAATAACTATAATACTAATCTCGTTCTTTGACTGCATTTCGTGCGTTATCTACTGTACAATAGCAGGAGCAAAATGAAATGTACTGACACACTTCTAAATAAAACCACCATCTTTATTCTACAACCGTCTCTTCCAACCTTGCAGTCAACAGATCAACCAAAAATATATACACACATTTCCTGCGATGGTGATAAAATGTATACAACTCAGTCAGTGACAAAGATTAAACATGCAGAAAAGACAAACAGAGCAGTTGCAACAATTAAGGAAATGACATCACGAGGACATGGAAGATACAGATACAGTAACGTGACATGTAAAACCAAAGGCCACCTAGATTGAAGGAGGAGGGGAGAGGGAGCAGCTTTTTACTGAGAAAACACCTCAGTGGAGAAAGTGTCCAAATCACAAACAGGATTACTGTATCTTGTGTTCTTTTCCTTTTTACTCTCAAAGTCCTTTCTTTGAACTTCTGTTTCTTTGAAAGTAAATACAAATATCCAGCCCAGTGTGGGGCACCTCTAGACTGTGGCTGGGATACTGTAGCTGCTCCTGTTGCTGATGTCAACGGGAAGCGACGCCATGCTATCTCGCGCCCCATTGGTCACTCTCCCCTCCGTGCCATCATAGTGGCGCTGCGCCTGGAAGAGGATGATAATGCGCACTCTAAGCAGTTGGCAACAATTGATAATCAATGTCATGTACTACGGTTTAACTACTGAGGCCCAGTCGACACGTACATGGGTGCTTTTTAAACATAGACTTTCAATCAATCGCACAGTACCAAACAGCCTTTTAGATCACTGAAAACAGAGATGTTATAAGACTGTTCAGTGTGAGATGTGATGGAAACCAGACTTTTAAAGGTCCTTACGGCATTGTTTGATTTAGGCATAAAAAGAGGTGAAGTTTTGAACTACGCACATTTTGCATGTTACTTTGAGTAACAAAGGGGTCAACATGTGCTATAGAGGTCACTGCTACACCGCCGCTAATGTCAGTGGTAGCCAGTATTTGTGTATTATCATCCTGATGGAGATTTTCTTCGAATCGTGCTTGTTTGAAGTTGCTTTGAAAAACACATGAAAAATACCCTGTTTAAAAAATACCTATGTACGTGTGGACTAGCCTTAAGCAGGTTGTTCCTGTGCGAACACAGCTCGTACCTCGGGTAGTTTACTTCCTACAACAACTGTATTCTAACAACATCCTACTTTTGCGGCCTCTGAAAATACACAGACATAAATACAATGTACATGCAAAATAAGTCAGAGACAGACGAAGACAATACTCTGAAACATATACGTGTTGTGCATGCACATCAACTTACACAGGATATCTACAACATAGACAGTTACATACACAGAGGTGACCAGGTCACTGCAACATGGCCCTGCATGCGTTTAGAACAATGATCATGGGATGAGAATGGATGGCTACAACAGGAAACATGCTATGACTTTTGAGAGAAATGACTCATGGCGGTTAGGGTTATGACTAATGAGGACAGTCAGTGGTACACAGGGGAATATTAAAACCAAGCTACCTGTGGCTGCGTTATACACCTCTGTGTCGTGGGTTAGATTCACTGTTAAAGAGTCATCTGATTTAGGGCGCGAAGGCTTTCTGAGAGATGATGAGAATAAAGTCAACTTGGGCAGTGGTGTCAAGGAAAAAACGATTCAAGCCAAAATGATCCTAAGAATATGCATGCTGTAAAAACGATATGTAACACATTCTGATACAAACTTATAATGCACTCTAAACTATATCAGTGGTCTTTAAGTTTGGGAGATTTTGTACATTTTCTGTTTTCCTGTACTTTTTATTTGCAAATTATATATATATATATTGATAGATTATATTCATATCATTTAAATAGTTTTTCACAATCACAATGCTACACACTATGTGTTATTTGATAGTTATAGGTTCAATATCAATGACGATTGCATATAAGGAATGTGCTGTTATTTGTTGCATTCATTTTTTGCTCTTGAGCTGCTATTATTTTTCCTGGTGGGGGAACGATAAGGTTTTTTTATCTCATATTTTATTCTGCCAACAACCGTTCTTATTTATTACATTATATAACTCTACAAGTGAATATATATTCATTGTGCAGTTAACTGCACTACTAATGTGCACTAGTACTGTATTACCATCATTTATTAATCTATTTTTCATACATATTTCAAAAGGTCATGGTTCTTTAGGGCGTAACCCCTCCTCTGTAGGCTCATCTTAATATCAGAATAATACTGCACCATTTAACTTTAGGCCAGACTTTTTATGGCGCAATCGCTTTCTGCTGCAATATTCCTTAGGGGTTTAAAAGTAACATTTATTATATTAATTAAATATTGCTGAGTCAGGAGACAGGGCTCTGACCCAACATAACAATATCTGCCATCCTGCACCTATTCACCTTTTTAATAAACACGTTCACTTAAACAGGAGTAAGGCATTTTGTGGTTTTGCAGAGGGTTCTTGTATTATTGCAAAAACAATCAGTTTGGTTATTTAAAGGACTTCAATAAAAAAACTAACGAATAGGCCCTCATCTATCAAGCTAATACAACTAGATACACTGTCACTAACTTCCACAGTATGTGTCACATTCAGAGGAAGCAAGTAGTTTAGCCAACTCACACTGACAATTCAGCAGCTGCTTCTCTTTTACCTACAATAAGAGAGGAGAGGTGAGAAGAGGAGCAGGAGGAAGTAGGTGAGGAAAGTCTGATACATAGTTAGATATATGAGGGCTGAGTTGCTGCAGGACTGTAGGTCTCTCTACCTCTCTTGGATTTGAAGCACAGCACAACCACCACCACCAACACAGACAGCGCCAGCAGACAGAAGCCCCCGATCAGCCCTTTCTTCCACAACGCCAGGCGCACTATAAGAGAGAGACACAGAAACTCAGTGACACACAAACAGAAAAGGGGGGAAAAGAGAATGGAATACAATGAGACAGGACAACCCTAAAATCCAATGTTGTCAATGAAGCATGCTCAAATGCAAGGGGGTTTCTTATTTCCAAGCCGAGAGCTCTGATTCAAACAACCAAGTACAGCTGGCAGATATCTTCCCTCTCTTCCTTACATTTCGGTCTTCTGTAATTATCCCTTTGTCCTATGAAGGACGAAGTGATAATTGTATTGTGTTTGATCATACGATATGAAACAATGCAATACAATATCATTCGATACTATATCATACAAAACAATACGATACGAAACAATAGGACATGATACAAAACTATATAAAACTATACAATACGATGCGATAGGCACCTTACATTCAATTACGTTACGTTAAGATAGATACAGTACAATACGTTACGAAACGATACGTGACATTACGTTGTGTTGCGTTACGCTAGGTTACAATACATACGATACAATACGTTATCGTAATTATGCAACTTCATGTCAGCTCAAGTCTGACATGAAGTTGCAGCTCCACTTGCGACATGAACAAGGATAACTTTTTAAGACAAGACACAAACATTAAACATGATATCATGATCACTGAAGACAACATGCTCGAGACCCTCTAACGTACATTTGACCTGGGATTTAACTGTGACTGACTGACTGGTGAACAAAGGAGCGCTTCAGTCTAACCTTATTATATCGTGGGACCCAGTTTTTCCGATTTGATGGTAACAATTCATATTCGCTGATCAGGACATGGTTAGGGTCAGAGATGAGGTTGTTGGCCAACCTGCATATGTTATTATGGTAGGTCGATTGATATAGTCTCTCAAAGGGTTGGTCTACAATCTTTGAGCAGATTCAGATTGGTGGAGCAGTTTTGACTTTAAAGCAGTGGACAAACACTTGTACAGTGTAGTATTGAGTATTGTATCACACTCAAAATCCCAGATGTATGAAACCAAAACAAATGTTGTCTCTTTCCCCGAAAGACCTAATGTGGCGGAGAAAAAAATAAAAATGTATTTAATAAATCATTTTGGCCTACCCAAAGCCAGTGTTTCCCATATATTCATTCTATGAGCGCTGCTACAGCTTCACTCAGTCATTAATATGCTCTGCTCTTGTGCTTCACAGGGCAGGGCTTGACTTTTCCCCACACACATGGAGCTAGCAGAAACAGAGGCAGAAACCTAGAGAAAAACACTGCAGACAATACTTTTTTTTTGGGAGGGGTGCCTAAGTTGATTACATATGATGAAATGGAATACTTCAATGTATACGACAGTGCCATAGCTAAATGTGTTGGGTCTAAAAGTGTGTTTTGCTCCGCTCACCGGTCCCTCACAGCGGGCAGAGCTGCAGGTGCTGATCTCTCTCTAGCGTCCGGTTATACTTCACTCGCGTTTATGTCCAAATCCATCAGATCTAGCTAGTTGTAGCTAATGATACGGCTGCTGCCCCTCCCTACACGCAGATCACGCAGACTCAAACCTCATCTTATGCCCAAATCCCAGCTGAGAGGGTCTTCTTTACAGCTGGCCTGATTGTGAATCGCCTCCGCACCCGCCTCTCCATGACATGCTCATATTCTTAAAGAAGAATGAGTATTGAATAGCTGCATTCTGTGCATAGGCCCCGTTACAGGTTGTTGATCTCTGTTGTAATAGGGTTACGTTACCCTGACCCGTTATGTTATGTCTTTCATTGAAAGACCAAGTTATGTTTTAAGCATGAAAGCTGCAGGCCTATAGCTGTCAACTGTTCAAACTGTGATCACCAGTTCAATACATTTGACGAATACGACTTGGTTTCTATACTTATTTGAATGTATTTATTTATTTTTCAAAATTAAATGTCTTCTTTTTTTTTGTACATTTTTTTTTTGATATAGGATATGTACATTTTGGTTAATCGGTTAACCGTTTCTTTGGGGGTCGAATATTCGAATATACATTTGCTTTCAAATTCCCATCCCTAGTTCAGAGTCATATTTGCATTTTGTGTCTCTACTGTGACATGTCTCCATGCTTTAATGTTCGAAGAGCTCTTTATTTTTCTCTCTTTGATTGGTCAACCGCCTAGAGATCTTCCTCCTCATATTTTATCACGTACAAAGTGTTGGAGTGCTAGCCAATAGCGTGAGTGTTACCGAGTGATGGATTTATGTTACGGAAGTAAACAAAGGAGTACAATGGAGGCGTTTAGGGCAGGGGGGAATGTGTGGGAGAGAAACTCCCTCAAAAATCTATATAACACACTAGAGGAGAGGGAAACCCCCGAAGAATCACAGAGCCCCTTTAAAGAGGATGGTCCCAGTAAAAGTGCATGTTCTTGAGAAATAGTCAGCCCTAAATGAGACGAGTTGTGTGACAGTTTTGTAACAGTTGTGTAACTATTTTCCCCAAACATTTTTTAAAAACTGTTGCTGTTTGGTCTCACCCTCTATGGTGACCAGGTCACTGCGGACCACGATGTTGGCGTGGTTGATCGCCTCGCAGTAGTACATCCCGCTGTGCTCTTTGGACAACGCGGACACTCTGTAGTTCGTGTTGTTCATGTAGGTGGTGATGGTATACAGCGGATGTTCATTGCCAACACGGTACCACTTAAACGTGACCGGCGGAGTTCCATTTACTCCACATATGAGGTAAAGATGATCTCCCTCAGAGATTTCTGGTAGGTGGGGGAGGACGGTCAGAATCGGGTTTGTGAGCGGCACTGGAAAAGGGGGAGGAAAGAGGTGAGGTAAGCCAACAGTGTATATGAGTCATTAAGACATTACAAGAACTAAATCACACTCCATCATTTGATTTAGGAATAGTATACGTTATTAGTTAATTTAGATTAATAGATCAAAACCATTCTCATGTTTGTATGAGAGTTATGAATCTACCACAAGCAACCGGTTAGCTTAGCTTAGCCAACTGTAAAACATCAAAATGTTACTGTAGAAATCTGTTTCTGTTTAGATGAACAAACTACACCTGATGTGTGATTATGTTAGTATAGAGATACAGCTAGGTATATTTTGTTACCGTTGGGCAATGCCAGGCTAGCTTCTTCCCCTGTTTCCCGTCTTAGTGCTAGCAAAGCGAATCGGTTGCTTGTGATAACTTAATATATCAAACAAAAATTAGTGGTATGAATCCATCTATCTCTCGGTCAGAAAGCGACTAGTATGTTTCCCAAAATGTCAAACTATTTTCTCAAACAAAAGGGACATTTTAAGTTAAATCTCTACATTGGAAGCAGCAGCTTGAATAATTGTTCTATGGCCGATGGGCGAACTTGATCTAGCTAAGACGATGTGACACATTAGAATGGACCAGAGTAACTAAAGAGACATTGAGGTGAGATGCTCTGTCAAATGCTGTCGTAAAGGCCAGGAACTTGAGACATAAAACGTTTTAAAAGTGCTCAGAAAATGAAAAGGTGAGCATGCACAATTCATGACAATTTGACAAACTCCATCTGCTGAAAACGGTAATGAAAAGGCTTCACAATAAGGCTCCAGTACTAAATGGATCTTGAGGTTAATTTGTCCATAGTTTTAATGTATATGGCCGATATGGCAAATCCATTATCATGCAGTAAATACATTACATTACATGTCACTTGTTAGACGCTTTTATCCAAAGCGACTTACATACTCAATACTGTGGACCCCAGGAGCAACAACCCACAACCCACTGCACCACACGCCTCCCATCAAATACATTGATTGATCTGGATTAAGCAACAATGATAAAGCAAATCAACCATTATACATGTAAAAATGGAGGAACATACTTGTTTTTAATATTTACCTATGACTGTAGCGTTGAGTCTTTTGCTGAGTGGGGCTTCTCTCTGACCATTCCTTGCTTCACACATGTACTTGCTTATTTCATCTGACTTTCTGATGGTGACGGTGAAGAGGGCTTGTTGAAAGCGCTCTTTGACGGTGGTTATGTTCAGTTGGTCGTACCCCCACAGCAAAGTGTAGTTTATCGGCAGGCTGCCAATGTCCGACTGACAGAGGATCTTGAAGGACTGTCCTATAACCACCCTGCCGACCACCGAGATCTTGGGAGCTGAGACAGCAACTGAAAAGAACAAGGGGAAAAATAAGACACACTGGCCAATGTCACCTCTAAAAACTAAACCCTGATCCCTCAGGGACTTGAGTCTTCAAAGGCTCAACATTGTAAAAATAGGACTGGGCACAAATGTGCTTTTCTTAGTATGGCGGAGTCATGACGAACCAATGATTCAGTGGCGTAACTATCAACGGTGCAGCCGGGGGACCATACCGGGGCCCCGAGCCGGAAAGGGGCCTATGCAAAAAAAAAAAAAAACTTTAATATATTTTTTTTTTTTTTTGGGGCCCCAATGGCATTGTCCGGTTCATGCATTCTTCAAAGTAACCAAGCAACCTAAATTAATTTGTAATTTGTCTGTCCAATGACCTCGCTCCCTTTCATGTCATGTGATACCTTGCGTGACCAGCGAACCGTTTAATCAACCTGTACTGTACTGTAGCTAGCAGCAGCAAGTTTGGCACCATTATAAAAAATGTAATTGCTTGCATTTATAATGTACAGCAAACCAAAGCACAAGAGCAGCGCTCAAAAGAGAAAGGACAAGAGAGAACAAGGAGATGTAACAGCTAAACTGACAAAATTAGACAATTTTTTTTGTCAAACATCGTCCTCGAAATCGAGCGCTAACGTTAGCAATGTTGACGTGCAGACGGAGCCGGAGGGTAACGATAGCTCACCACCATAATTGCCATCTAGCTCCACAAGTGAAGCTGTATCCGTGGCCGTGCAACCTTCTTCTCCAGCCAGCAAGGAGGAGAGGCTGGATTTGGCTGGATTTGGCTGTGCCCGGCGGTGGTCCAACAGTTCCCCAACAGTTCCCCCAATGGCCCCAACCGATAGGGGACTCTATGGCACTATTGAGACCCCCGATGCCAAGATCAAAATCTGTATTATAGCACCTGGTCTATGTAGGCCTACCGGCCCATTCCCCAGAGACAAACATCAAGGAAACAGCTTTAATCCTCTTCTTAGTTCGCTGTGCCGTTGTCAGGCTGTGGTGGTCTGAGGCCAGAGCAGGCTGCTGTTGATAGCCTATACATGTGGCGCTTCTGAGTGGTTGTGTTTGTCCGTGTGTCTGTGAGCGCTTCAGCGTGCGCATTTGTTTGGGGCGATGGGGGGCCCAAAACTATATTTGCACCGGGGCCAATCACAACCTTGTTACGCCACTGCAATGATTGGTTAGTACTTTTCTCGTTGGATGGGCTTTGTAGTTTGGATTGGTTTGGTTTAGGCATAATGAATACGATTGGTTAGGGATTGGGGTTGGATTATCATGTTAAACCAATCCAAGGCAGAGAAGGTTGTTAAGATGTTAAGACATTAACATAGAGAGGTGTGTGTTTAAAATGGCTTTGTTAAGTGCAGCCTCTGAAAGATGCATCACGTGAGCTTACCTTTAGGACGTACAGTCAGGGTTTCACTGCGTTTCACTATCTCCTTGGCTTTAGCTACACAGGTATAGTTGAAATCATATAGCAGGGCTTTGACAGAAAATACTCCGTTGACTTTGGAGATCAGTGGGCTTTCGGTTGGATCAAGAGTGTATGTCAACTCATCCCTGCCGAGTCTTTCAGAGGCAGAGCTCTCACTTGTGCAGTTTAGTGTCATGTATTCCCTTTGAAAGACTTCAGCAGGATACATGGTGAGAGTGGGCACTGAAAACAGCTCTGTGGATAGATACAGAAAACAAGTCATCATCTGCTTTTCACTTATAGTGGAAATGCTTTTATTTACAACAACAAAATGTGTAAAAAGACTGTCAGCCTAATAGAGTGCCACAGTGACGCGTCCTAAAACCCGGAAGTAAGTTAGCATTTTACCACTTCCGGTTCCTTCAACAAAAAACAATCATAAATCTTATCAATAGATTCATGATCGATAGATTTATGATCAATAGATTTATGATTAGAACCTTATAAAAGCAGGGAAGACATGTGGATATTATCCGGCTGAACAAAATGTGATCTGTCTCTTACTGTAAATGTGTGTCAACCATAGACCTTATTTCAAGCTATTTTCCCAAATCCTATGGAGAAATTGCCTTGCATTTTTGACGAAGGAACCGGAAGGAGTTTACTTCCGGGTTTTAGGACGCGTCACTGTGGCACTCTATTAAACAATAAATAATAGAAATACTGTTAATTGGATAAAAGAAATGAAAAGCTAAGAACTGACTATTGAGTGTCTGATAACATTTAACAACATTGTATCAGTTTTGGGGCTCCACAGGTGTAGCATTCATAAGAATATAGTAATGGATTCCAGTTGAACTGGGAAGTTAGAATTTCAAAGTTCCCAGTCCAATTTAAACTTTAACGCCCAATAAAGTCAAATGTACGCCTTGAAAAGTCAGCAGAACCTCACTAACCCAGAGCTCAAGCTCCTGGGTGACATCAACCAGTGGAAGCTGAAGTAAGAGTAATACACCTATGTATATGTTAATAAATCAGTCATACAAAATACGGTTCAACTTTTATTTATGGCACTGGCCATGTTGTTTCTAAGCTTACTATGGATTTTGTATTTACAAATACAGCGTAATGCATTATTAACTAGTTTTGCTAACAATGGCTAGCAAAGCTAACAAAGCTACTCAGAACTCAGTATTTATGCTAATCATTGATATTTAAGATGAAACACACATCAGTAGCTATTACACATTTATATGCAGGCTGCAGGTTGAACACAGGTCTTTTTCCTGTCCACTCACCAGTCACTGACACCGCCATTGTGTCAAATTTCCTAACATTTCCCATCTCTAATCTGCACTCAAACTCCCCAGGGTGATTTGCCAGAGCGATCATGCTGTGGTTGACTGTGGAGTATCCACTGCTGAGAAGCTGGCTCCCCTGGCTCAGGTACAGGTTTATACTTTCCGAGCTGCGCGGATTGTTTTTCACCGAGCAAAAGATGTCGAGTTTGTCTCCTTCATAGATCTTGGACTTGGGTAAAATCTCCAAAACCGCTACGATGGGAAGCTCTAAGGAGACAAAACCAATGAAGAAAAAGCTCTGAGATGCCTCAAATGTACTGTGGCCCTGAAGTGCAAGTCAAAACAACATTTCAGAAAACACTACAACATTTCATAAAACACAACGACATTTCAAAAAACACTACAGCATTTCAGAAAACGCTTAAGCATTTCACAAAACGCTACAGTATTTCAGAAAACGCGACATGTTTAACTTTTGAAATGCTGTAGCGTTTTATGAAATGCTGAAGCGTTTTGTGAAATGCTGTAGCGTTTTGTGAAATGCTGTAGCGTTTTGTGAAATGCTGAAGCGTTTTGTGAAATGCTGTAGTGTTTTGTGAAATGCTGTAGTGTTTTGTGAAATGCTGTAGTGTTTTCTGAAATGCTGAAGCGTTTTGTGAAATGCTGTAGTGTTTTCTGAAATGCTGAAGCGTTTTGTGAAGTGTCGTTGTGTTTTATGAAATGCTGTAGTGTTTTGTGAAATGTTGTTTTGACTTCGGGGCCACCGTACAAATGCTTTGAAAATAACAGAAATATAAAGATGCTTCTCACCTTTGACTAAAACAGTGACAGAGAGGCTTTCTTTTGACTTGAAGGACTCTGGCGTTACAAGGACAGTATAGCCACAGTGAATTTTGTGGTAGCCAGTGCTGCTGAAGAGAAGCCTGGCCTCCGCCTGGTTGGAGTTTACCTGCTTCTCCTGGATCTCTTTAGAGTCTTCGTAGAAGTAAAAAAAAAAGGATCCTGTCTCGCCGGGCGCTGTGCACGTGGCTGTTACCTCCTCCCCTTCACTGACCACACCCTTGTTAATGTGGAGAAGTGGTTTTGACAGGCCTGGAGACCCAACATGGGGGAAGATTTGCAGTTTTAATCCAACAGTGGTTCAAAAAAGTAAACAAAATTAGACCATCGTCTACCAATGTTAAAGAATGTATCCCACTTGCTGTTGCACATAAACACTAAGACTTTAATTTTGAAAAAACGGTTTGGACTTCCAAGCATGGAATTTCGATTCCTGTTTCAGTTACAATATATGGCTTAAAAAAATGCTAATCATGCCTATCTCACTGTTTTTTTAGGAGAATGCTGCCAACAAGCGTTTAATTTAACAACATTTAAAAAACAATTCTAACACCATCAACTTCACCTGAACTTCTCAAACAACCACAGATAATACTGTATCCACATTATCAAACCGACCTGCTACTGTGAGTTTCTCGGCTCCACTCGTCATGTCTTCCTGCTCAATGCTGATCTTGCACTTGTATTTGCCGGAGTTGGATACTCGGGCCTCGGACAGAGGGTAAAGCAGATCCTCTGAGGTGCTTGTGTTCTTGGAGTAGATGGTGTTGCCGTCCTTGTATATTCTGTACTCACGACTCAGCGCCTCCAGCCCAGAGCTGCTGACGAAGGCCTTGCATCTCAGAGTCACATTGGTGTCCCGAGTCACATCGGGAGCGGGCTCGATGGACAGGGTGATGTCTTTTATCTTGAATACTAGGGAGCATATTCAAACAAATGTATTAGACTTAAAGGTCCCATGTTGTGCTTTTCCAGTTATTACCCGTCCCCTTGTGTGTTATGAAGATTTGTATGCATGTAAACGGTCTGCGAAGTCACAAACCCTCAAAGTACACCCTGTAGTGAGTAAAACTCGAACACAGAAAATACCTGTCTATGCTGCCCCAGAACGCCTCGTTGGAGATTTCTCTTTTTCTTCCTGGGTACAGTGAAATGCCCATACCCAAATGGACCAATCCGTGGAGCCGTTAAATCACGTCCGCGGAGCCACACACACACACTCAATCTTTTCTCAGCTGCAGCTCCGCCGATTTCTCCTCCATGAGACGGCGGGACGCGGCGAGGCTGTGAGTCGGTGTGTGAGCACACACACAAACTCCCAGCCAGGCTGCGGGTGTGTGTTCGGGCTGGTTTCGGGCTGGGTTTCGCTGTGTCTCGCAGACGTTTAGGACAGAGAGTGAATACACATACTATACAGAGATGCTGTATGAGAAACCAATGTAAGTTTGGAAAATTGCACAATATAAATCTATTTTAGTACACCTCAACAATGGAATTATGATCAGTAGAAATGGCCATGACATGGGACCTTTAAAGCTCACCTATTATACTATATTTGAACAATATATTATAAGGCCATATCTATACAAAACATGTCTCTGAAGTGTTTACTAAAAAGATCACCCATTGTTGCCATGCCTCATACCCCTCTATTTCCAACCGAGTCTCACGGCATTTCGTGTTATAGTCACAACATTAATTTAATATTTATTCGTGTTCACCAACACGATTTTTTAAAAATGTTTCGTGTCACACAGAATGATTTTTAAAAGCAATGCATTTCTATTGTTAGTATGTTTCGTGCCTGCACCACGTCTTTTTGTCCGGTCGGGTCTAGGAATACCAGAAGCTGTGTGGTTCATACAAATATTTTCTTACTCAATATCTTACCCTAAGCCTAACCCTTTTATTTTAAATTGTATAATGTCTGAGTTTTTTTGCCGTCCGCGAGGAAAAGAAATGGGGCAAAGAGCCTCAGAATACTGAAATCTGTATTTTTTATTTTATTTGTTATTATTTGGTGAAGGCACGAAACATACTACCAATAGAAATACATTGCTTCTAAAATCGTTTTGTGTCAGAATACTGAAATCTGGACTTTTTTTATCTCTTTTTCCTTCTAATTTGTTATTATTTACATTGCTTTTAAAACCGTTCTGTGACACGAAAAAAATGCCGAAATCGTGTTGGTGAACACAAATCAATAGATTAATTACGTGACTATAACACGAAATGCTGTGAGACTGTGTTGCTATTTCAGGCCCGTTACAAAAGTGCTGATTCTGGGTCTGGCCCTTTAAATCTAACCGAGCTGCTGCTGGCCACGCCCCTTTGGAGCTGCTGATGGCCACGCCCCTTTGGAGCCAGGCAAACTGCAAGCTGCAGAGCTAGCTGTTCTGCCGGTGTCAGTACCATATGTGTTCACCCTACCATATGTGTTCGGGGTCCGTCGCTTACCAATGATGTCACGCATTGGTAATCGCACGCTGATTGGTGTAACTAGGGGGCGCTGACTAGGGTATACCGGGGATAACGGGTCACAACCGTAAGCGACCCGTTATCATTCAGGAAACGACAGCGAAGCATCTGGGGTGTTTTCTCCACATAACTGTTCACGTCACTGTCACTAGTATTTATTTATACATACTAGGGCTGTACCCAAATATCCGAATATTCGTTCGTTGGAGTACTATTCGGATATTCGTTTTGTTTGTTTTTTCCCCGTTTTATTTTCAAATTGAATTAATTGAAATCTCCAATATCAACGTAAGAGCTTGTGCCTCTTCGGGGGGGGGGGTGCTAACACTTAACAATAACGTTATTGTTCACTTTCTCCGTCTTTATATGTCGATATTACTTTTCTCCGTTAATCTCCGTCACTTTGTTTCCAAATAAACAACAACTTCCTGTCAACAGCGCTACCTCTCCTTCAAAATAAAAGCATGTCCATAAATAGGAAGCCAAGCCAAATTACACTTAAGACATATACAACTGCAACGAAAGTCACAAACACAATGCGATATCCTTTTCAATTTCAAAGAACACAAATTGGGTTACATTAACAAATAACTATAAAACAACAATACTGCAGAATAACAAAATGAATGCTGTGAATACACCGAAATACACGTGTTGAAGCGGTTCGCTGCTGATTACTACGCCCCTTACTACATGTGACATGTTATTTTCGATACTGGTTACAGTAATATGACACTGATTTCAGTTCGATCACTATGATTAAAGAAAAAGATGGTCTTTGTAATATACCTTGATTCCTTTGTTTGTCTCATGATCAGCTCAATTTAAATAAAAGTATGGATATGTGCAAAGTTTTACCATGTTCAGATACATTACCATTACCTGTGAATATTAGCAGGCTTTATGGTTTCCCTAAAGAGTACAGGTTTGTCATCTCTGCCAAAGAGGTTATGTTTTCTCAATTCAATCTTGTTGAATTTGTAACGTGAATATCTGAGCTTTCACACCCACACATTGTTACTTGCAGATTCCTCAGAAGCGGATTGAATACATTCATTTGAATCACTTTCTTATTTATTTCAAACCATCACTCAAGAAGGGTCATTGTATGGCATATTTGAAATGACTACCACTGAAAGTACAGGTGGCTAACAATTGAATGTCAGCTTTGCACTCAGGAAGCTGCTGTCACCATGGAATTTCCTCATAGTGGTAACGGCATACCATACATATGAGAGTAGCGTAAGGAACAATGCACATGGGCTTGACTGTACATAGTCAAGCCCCAATTTGTTGATAGTCATCTGATTGTTAAAAGAACAACCATGGGAGATTATATATAAGTAGATAAGGAAGAGCATCTTATAAGCAGCTGGGGCTGATGATATATGAAATGAAATGTCAAATACAAGGAACTGCAAACCCTTTTTTGCTTTTTTACACAACTGCTACAGAAATGTTGTCTCGCTTAAACATTTAAAGGAATTGTTCGGATTTTTATAAAGTGGGTTTACATGAGGTACTTATCCATCAGTGTAGATGGCGGTCAGCACGCCAACAATTTGGAGAAACATATAGGAGGGGGGGGGGGGGGCAGCAAGTGTCTCGCCTCCTGCAAGCTACAGCAGTGAGCAGCAGAGTTGGGAAGAGGTGGGGCTATGGCTTCATCGTTATCAGGAAAATGATCGTATAGGCCAGGGGTGCCCAACCTTTTTTGAACCGAGAGCTACTTTTAAAGTTGCCAGTCTGCCGAGATCTACCAGTCCAAATAGAGAGGCGTAGCCATTACTGACAGCCTACTGCCAGGTAAATACAAACTTCTACTTGTATAAAACTGACCTTTGTGATTAATACTTCATAAAATACTGCAGATCCTTTATCATACCTCTTTCTAATCTACACACATACAAGTATTTAACTGAAGTTACACAACAGTGTTGTTGATACAGAATTGGAGTTTATTCACACGTCACTACAGTGGGGAATGTTTTCAAGAAACATTGAACAGTGCTGCCACATATGACACAGGAAAAAAAGAAAAGACACTGAACCCTTTCTTTGCCATTAAAATTAGGTTTACTAATAAGACAACTCAGATCTGAAGCTACACAGGAATCTGCTGCCAAAGTGCAATAAAAAGACAAAATTAATAGAATCAAACCCTTTTTTTGTAGCATTTTAGTAGAGTATAAAAATAAATGCCTTTTAAAATAAGATGCAAGCAACACTAGTTTCTTAACCTGAATTGATAATAGACTATAATCAATTTAAGTTTGCATTATTATACCATTTTGTACAATAATTATAATGACTAAGTTCAAACAAACTAAAACTTAAAGCTGATTAATAACGGTATCTAACTTGAGTGTTTATTATATCAAAAACCTGTTGAAATGCTACTGTTATTTTTACTGTCCCCCAAAAGCGCATCGGCAGCCTCCAGGAATGCTTCTTTCACTACTTCGCCGTCTTTGAAAGACTTCATGTGTATCGCAAGAACGTGACTGACACGATGAGATGCTCTGGTAGCAGCCTTGCTCTTGTTGTTGGGCCTGGTGAAAATGGACTGCTGTGCATTTAGCTGTCCTCTCAGGCCCCTCCCCTTTTGGGAGCGTAGGGCAGAATTAGGAGGGAATTCCGTCTCGTAGCGTTTGTGCACTGTTTTGAAATGCCTCTCCTAAATTACCCTTCTTCGGTAAAGCCACGCTCGCATTGCAGACGAGACAGATGGACTTTGAATTGGAATAGATACAAAAATAATCATCCTCCCACTCGGAGTGAAAATTATATATATTGGGCTTTTTTGCTTTTGCCATAATTGCGGTCTTGTGTGTGTGCGGACTGTCACTCCTGTTGACACGGACAACGTCAGCGCACTGCAGTGGCCCACCAGCCACGCCCCAAAACATGGGGTCATGCCGGCCAATCACAAAGCTTTGACACATTCAAGCATTATTCTGGCACAGGAAGATTATGTTATAGGACATTAACGATAAAACAGAATATTGTTGTTCTATTTTTAGACACATTTCGCGATCGACTAGTTGGGCACCCCTGGTATAGGACGTACACACAGAGCCGTTTGGCCCTGCAGAGTGTTCCGTCCGCAGATCTATCCACCTTGGGACCAGTTATCGTTTTAGGGGTCCGTTTCCGCGGTTCCGTTACGGCCTCGTGTGAACGACGGGCTATACGAAAGAGAAACGTAGCAGATACAACCCGTTCCGTTCCCATGTAAACAGCACCTTAATGACTTTGTATACAGGGTAGCTTGGGAATTTACTCCAGGTGTAACTAAAGTTTAATTTAAGAGTTGATTATATTTCACATCATTCATCCAAATCTGTAAAGTAACTAAAGGGATTAAATAAATGTAGTGGAGTAAAAATACAACCTTTTACCTCTGAATTGCAGTACAGTAGGGGTACGATGTAGAAAAACATTGAAATATTCAAGTAAGGTACAAGCCCCTACAATTGTACTAAAGTATACAGCACTTGATAAAGTGTACTTAGTTTACTTTATACCACTGCAAACTGGGTTCATCTCATAACCACCATCTACTATACTATAATGCTGACAGTGTAAAAGAAGCTACACTTTCCCTTTGTATGCATCTAGCCTAAATGTTGCTTGGTTTTTAAACAAAATGTTTTTAATCTCTTCACAGTTAGCAATGATGGTTTACTTTTTAATTCTAAGCCTCATGGTCTCTGGACTGATGACAGCAGCCCAACTGCGTCATTGACTTGTGAACACTTTCAGGGGCTGATTCTCACTTCTCCTAAATGCAATCATTGCGTCCCTCACTTGCGTCTTTTCCTTGCGTATTAGTCCTCCCACCAGGGAAGCATGGAGAGACGCAAGGAAACCACGAGAAGGGAGAAAAAGCAGGGAAATGAGTTTTAAGAGCAATGGGATGTCCTTTCCTCGGAGCGTCACGTGAAGCGACGTCTGTTTGTGTTGACGCCGCACAGCTGTTCTTCTGACGGCAGCTCTTTCCCCGTTTTTTTCACAAACACCCCCGCCACTGGTAGTACACATTTACTGACATACAGTAAACATTTGTATCATCGGTTGTAGATCCAAATAAATAAAATAAGTCATTCTCAAAAAAAGATAAACACCATTCTTAAAATGTATAAACGAACAATAGTTTGATTAATATTGATTTGAGTGCACAAAAGAATGACAATTATTGAGAGAAGAAAAAGAGATATGTTATCTATCAAAACCCAGTTAGATTAACATTCATTGGATTGTCCACTGTTGTTCAGATATATCACATATTTTTAACTAAATGATACATTAATTGAAACAAAACACTGTTTAAGCGACCTTGGGCTGATGAAAGACGCTATATATATTAAAGTTATTATTATTATTATGAACTGAGGAGTGAGTCCCGTGAGTTTCATGTATTTTCTTCACTCCGCTAGTAAACTGCTCTCATGTCAAGAAGCATCAGATCAGTGCATGCGCTGCAGCATCAGATCAGTGCATGCGCTGCAGTATCCAATCAGTGAGCGATACACAGTATGGGGGCGGGGCGAGTGGCTGAGGATTTCACCGGAGGATGGTCTGGTTATTCCTCGATTATCGCTCCTCCGTTATCGCTCTTCGACCCTCCGGCACAAATAAGGGCAATGGGACGCTACTCAAGATGGCGCAGACAAATCAGCTTCCGGTGATACAGAGGACCGAGGAGCGAGGAAATTAAAATAATCGACCTGAGAAGGACCCATAGGCACCTGAACTGATCCCAAAGCAGCCATCAGTTTAAATGATCATGTAGTCCCCAGGTACATGCAGGCGAAAGAAAAGAAAGATCCATTTGCTGTCAGGTTCATGAAAGTAGAACCACTGTGACTGAGCGAATGAAGGAGCCACATGTTGTCTTTCAGAAGTAGGTTCAGTTCAGTGTTCCGAGTGTAACCGCAGATCGAGAGCACCTGCTCACACGTATGTTTGAGCAGTGGTGTAAAGTAACTAAGTAGATTTACTTAAGTACTGTACTTTAGTAAAATATTGCGATACTTGTACTTTACTTGAGTATTTTATGCTACTATCCACCCCACTACAATTCAGAAGTAAATGTTGTACTTTTACTCCACTACATGTGTATACCTTTAGTTACTTTAAAGATTTGGATCAATGATAAGAAATATAATCAACACTTAAATCAGACTTTAGTTAGACCTGGAGTAAATTGGAGTAAAGCACAATGAGTGTGAGTACTTTTACTTTTGGTACTTTAAGTATATTTTGATGCTAATACTTTTCTACTTTTACTTGAGTAACATTTAGAATGCAGGACTTTTACTTGTAATAGAGTATTCCTACACTCTGGTACTTGTACTTGTACTCAATAACAAGATCTGAGTACTGCTCCCGCCTGTGTTTGAGTTTTAGAAACACCAGGCTGCTGTGACTCAGTTGAGGTGGGGCAGTAAACAAACCTGCAAAACAAGAAGGAAAAAAGGGCAGGAAACGCACTTTGTGAGACATACAGGGCCCCCGGGGGCCCTATCACCACTTCAGAGCCTCTGACTCTGCCCCCCCGACCAGCATCATTCAGCAGGAGCTGGCAGCGCCGATGATGAGGTGAATCAGAGGCGCCGGGCAGAGGGTCCGCTGTGTGCGTGATGGCAGACCCACTGAGCCAGGGCTGGAGAGTACATCTACTCAAGAACTGTACTTAAGTGAACAATTTAGGTACTTGTACTTTACTAATATATTAGTATTTACTTAGTATTAATACGTACTAAGTTAAAAATGATTTGGTGCTTACAATGGGCATTGGCAATACTTTTGTACTTTAACTTGATTAACATTTTGATTGCAGGACCTTTACTTGCAACAGAGTATTCCTCTGGTATTTGTACTTTTACTTAAGTACAAGATCTGAGTTCTTCTTCCACTTCTGGTTATTATACTTAATTAATGTCATGCTACTTCATTACTATAAATCGACTACATTTCAGTGGAGCCACTGGATGTGCAGCTATAATTACTTTTCAGATTGAGATGTCACATTAAACACAATTGATCTCTTATAACGTTTGGCACATTATTAAACATTAAACCAGTTATTCCCTACAAGAAAAGCCAAAGAGCGATTGACCAAAATTCCCCAGTAGGTTCATTTTAATGACTGTTAAAGGCCCAGAAATCTCAAAATATAAGATGAGAACAGTGGATCAAACTACTGTACTGTACTAACGTAGTTAAAATGAGCTCCACCACGCAGCTGCAACAACAACATGAGTTTAAATGATCGAATAATGTTATACGTCATCAGACAGTGGGATACTTAAGTATTAATCCTTCAGTACTTTTACTTAATAGAGAACATAAATGCAGGGCCTTTACTTGTAATACATTATTTTCAGTGGTGGGTACACACATATAAGTAAAGTAAAAGAAGTAACACCACACTGTAGACATTATCAATTATTAATAATGAATTCTTCCAAGATTCTCAATCATTCTTATTTTCCAAATATACATCTCTTCTAAAACCTTTTTCTTTCTATTAAACAACATATTAATACTGATGGACAATAATCGTTCACACAAACTTTATCTGTTGAAATGCCACACAAATAAAAGGCTACCATAGTTCTGGCCTACCAATTCTATTTATGAAACATACATATATATATATATATATATGTAAAATATATATATTTTTAACTTATTCTGGAAGTCACTGATAATTAGGAAATAACATTATAGTAAAAAGCGTTTGTGTTTAGCGTTAATACATTTGACATCTTGTTTTAAGTTTGCTGTGTGTGTTTTCATTATTGCAATCAGTTGATACAATTGTTTTAATCATAATAAACTCCATAATCTTATAGTTTTTATTTTTCATTTATGCCTACATTTGCCACACAGTCTTTATTATCACAAAGCATTATACTGTAGACACTGAAATTAGCATCTCTATACTGAATCCAGAATCCTTTTTGTTGTTTTCGTTAAAGCATCTCAGTACATTTTCCACTAAGATCAAAGATATTCTTTTTCATATATATTTCAAGAAAAACACAGACCAATCCAAATACGGGTCATTATTTGAACCTTGAGCCCGGCTCGGACGATGCCTCCATCTCGTTCACGACAACCCACCCGGCTGACTCATGCCTTCCATCACCAACCAACTCCAGAGGACGGGGGGGCGTGACGCAGCAAACCAACACTTTCCTAACACTCCCTGCCACAGCGTTTCCACCACACAGCTCTGATAACAAACACCACTCTTTTCCACTGACCATGTGTCTCAACTAGAAGTGTTGCCAACAACTGAATACAAAGTTCAAATTCAAGTTCAATAAGTCTGACAATAAATAAAACACTGGGCATTTGTAAACCCCACCTTGTGTTCCAAACTATTCTGTGGAAGTCACTCAGTCAGAAAAGTAAAGTATGTTTTATCTTAAATCATACTTACATCGCTGTTCCGCCACCACTCTCCCTGAATGGAAGTCTTGGAGATAAGAAAGTAAAGCACCAGGTTAGAAACACATCGATCATCACCTCCACAAAAAGAAGTCCAAAGAAGCAGAAGATAGAAGGTCAGGGATCTTACAGCTGGACAGGAGCATGGAGGTAAGCAGAAGTAGAAGGCCCATCCTGTCTGAGGAACTCTGCTGGCTGTCCCGCTGGTTACCACACTAGTGACTGCTGGCTGTGTGTGGGGGCAGATCTGATTCTGATGGGCGGGAGCGGACATTAAGGTGGTGCTCTACATCAGCCAGTCAGTGGTCAGCCAGCGGTGGCGGTTATCAACCCGAGCAGCCGTCGGCTTGGCTTAATTTGCCAGGAAGTGAGTGTTGTTTCCTCAGGATGTCCATGCCTCCCAGCTCTTGCGCCGTTGTGGAATGTTCTGCAGGTCTCCTTCATGTATGTGTGTTTGTGTGCGTGTGAAATGGTAGTCACAATAATGCTGTATTGCAGTACTCAGGCCTTTGACCTCCGACCTTTGCTGGCAGAGCTGTGCAGGTAGAGAGGTGAATAAGACAGAGATAACCGCCTTTGTTTAGCATAGCCCATTTCCTGAAGGGAAGATAATGGATGAGCTCAGCTACTATGGAGTGTTTTTACAGACATAAATCTCAGCCGGGCTCTTACGGTACGTCCACACAGCAGCTTTTCAAAAATATTGAAAATCTTGGAACTGGGCGTGTCTGAAAGCTTGGGGATTTTTTGATTTTTTGCGAGCAACGCGACCAACAACCAATCACATGAATCTCCCGCCCTCGTTTGGAATATGAGGAAATGAACTGCGGTCTGGTTCTCCCTGCTTACACGCGGTTTGTTTGGCTAGCGCTTCGAATGTCAGATTTGCATACACGTGTTTGATTGGCTGGCGCTTCCAGCTCAGCTTCAAAAGTTGAACATTGCTCAACTTTTGAATCCTGAAAATCCTGGAAATCCTGGAAATCTTCGCTTCGCTCCCCCACAATGCAGTTCGGCGAAAAGCAAGGCAAAGTGACGTCATCCCCATTCAAAGTCAATGGGCAGAGAAGCGTTGGAAGATTTGTTTGTTTGTAGCCTTTATTTAACCAGGTGAAAGCCCCTTGAGATCAAAAGATCTCTTTTTCAAGGGTGACCTGCAGTCAAGGGTGACCTGCATTTGTTTAAAGCTGCTGTGTGGACGTACCGTTACAGGACACAGGTAGGTGGAGCTGTCCACAAGTAGTGTTGCAAAGTTTCCGGAAAGTTTCCATGGGAAGTTAAGCTGGGGAATTTTGGAAATATTCGATGTAAAATTAAACCAAAAAACATGACATCAACAGATTTTTTTTTAAAAAGTAGAAAAGAACAAGTTTTAATTATTTTATTGAACAATTATTAACTAAGTAAGTTCTGATGAACCTTTGTGGGAAAAGTACTGCGGTGTGAAAGCGCCTAATGAAGGCTCGATAATCAGCTCACGGCATACGTGTAAGCAGGGGTAAAGTGCTATTTTTTACAAGTGGGAGGCGGACCTAACCTCCTCTAGGGGGGTCCTCACCTCCTCTAGAGGGGTCCGGGGGCATTCTCCCCGGGAAGATTTTTTAAAAATATTGAAGTTAACAGATGCAGGACTTACACACGCCTGTTATCTAACAGACAGGTCCGCACGCACTCTCCAGCCCAAACTCTAATAAGCATTCATTCACAAACTAAATCAGGAGACTTTTAACGTTTTACGTCCGATTCGCTCCTTTTTCCCTCGCTGTACACAGCTCCAGTTTGGGCATCAGCCTGTCATCAGACTGTATTTGATGTTGCTGCTGTAGCGGAAGTTTAGTACAATTATTTTTGATTAAATACTCCAAATCTCCACCCTTCATAATTGCACTTGCTTCTATTGCTTGCTACTTTCTAACGGCGGTGAGAGTGGTGCAGTGACACTATCTATCTTCTATCGATTAGATTT
This sequence comes from Pseudochaenichthys georgianus, assembly GCF_902827115.2. NCBI lineage: Eukaryota > Metazoa > Chordata > Actinopteri > Perciformes > Channichthyidae > Pseudochaenichthys > Pseudochaenichthys georgianus. The sequence goes on along the minus strand of NC_047503.1, from coordinate 5,913,363 downwards.
ATGATTTGAAAATTATAAAAGTAGGGTAGACATGTGGATATTATCCGACTTAACAAAACATGCATTTATCTAACAGGTTCGTTATCCACTGACCTTATTTCGAGCTATTTTCCAAAATCCTATGGAGAAATCCCATTGTTTTTTTGTCGAGGGAAACCGAGCGCAGCTTACTTCCGGGTTTTAGGATTGTGAGGCAAGGGAAGCCAGCCGCCTCTGGCTTCTCTTGGCATGGCCCTGACTAATCACAGGTTGGCAGGGGCATGACGTGAGCCTTGTCTGATTGGTCAATCCCTCCATTTTTTTTCACCAAGGAAAGCCAATTTCTGCTGGCCGCCTCTCGCAACAGAGAGTGCAATCTACTGTTTCACCATAACATGTAGAGGGGCGCTGTTTCACTCTTTGAGAATGGGGGAGAGACGGGCCGGCAGCAACACACAGCACAGAAAAATTACCGAAACCAAACAAAGTGTTTTTATTTATTTATTTAAATTATAACTACAATCCGAAAAAACAGGGGAAGCCTGGCTTCCCTTGGCCTCCAGGAGAAAACGCCACTGATTATTAGCAGCTAATATGAAAACTCCATTTTTGAAATAACAATTGAATTATGGATTATCAATAATTTGTTCAAAGTGACAGACACATTGGATTAACCTTCAACCGTGTTTTTCTCGTTTTAATGCCATTGAACACAACTTTTGATCAGAATAACAGCAAAAGGTGAGCATATCTTAGTTTTTTGCTACCTAAAGCTACGTCATGTGTTGTCTGGTTTTGCTTCCCCTGTCGCGAGTTCTGATCGCTCATTGATGATACTTATACTTCTAGAATCTGTGGAATCTCAGCTTGCTAGAAAAGCTTGTTTGTGCAGATCCGATAAGTATATAGATCGATTTATACCTAGAGTTCTGTGCTAAATGCGTTAGCATTTTTTCGCTCAGGGCTCATTTAGACGCTTCTTGTGAGACTTGTGTTTTTTTTTTTTTTTGTTGCTGGTCTGAGTTCTTTCCTGCTGATGTCTTTCCACATGCACATTCCAGAAGTAACCGCTGCTTTCTCTGTCCTTCCCATCCTAACACAGGGTTGCCAACTTTGGGTACCTGGCTGGAGTGAGATTTTGATATCATGGGTTTAATTACATATGTGCACGAAATGACTGCTATCGTGTCAGCAGCGGGACCTTAGCATAGCCTATATATATATATATATATATATTGTGTATATATTGTATATATATCCTATATATATATATATATATATATATATAGGATATATATACAATATATATATACAGAACACATCTGGTACCTACTAGTAGGTACCAGATGTGTTCGGGGTACCAGATATGTTCGGGTGTATTTCCGTCGCACCCGTCATCCGTCATATCCGTCTACTCACCTCCCTCTGCTCCCAGCGCTCTGCTGCCACACACCGGCCGTCTGCGGAACTGCAGCCGGAGGAACTCGGGACAGCTTGTTATGTGTGTGTGTACTTGTGCACATAAATAATAAGTTTCTAATTATTTACAATTAAAAAATATATATATTCTGCGTTACTTCAGCCAACACTTTTATAAGGCCACTAGATTAGATAATTACGAAATGTGTAGATAGAATACATATCTTTCAGGTTGTTATTTTGTCATTGTTTAATGTTTTATTTACCTTTTATATAGTACTTTTTATATAGTATCTGAACTTTGGAGAGGAGTTGGGAGACACACGACACATCAAATCACATCTACAGATCAAGACGAAGCGACTGGAAGTACTCCTAGCGTGAACGTGTTTGTGAAAACGTGTGCAAAGTCTCCGAAAATCCTAAAAATAAGCTCATATTTGAATTCCCCATAAAAAACACATCATTCAGTAAAAAAAAGGCCCCACTGATCATCTGCTCCCTGATCTCTCTGCGAATTGAAAGTACTTAATGCCTGAGATTGCATGCTGTGGTTTTATTAAATGTGCCAAGTGCTAGGACTGTCTTATGGAAGAAAGCTTTTAGATGTGCAGCTCCACTAACATGGAACAGTCTGCAAAAAGAATGGGAAATTACCAAGCTAGTACCACTACATGTTTTTAAAGCTTGGTTGGATGCTACTCACTCAGATGCTGTTGGTACCTGTACATGTGGATAGATATGTTGTTCTGTTGTTTATGTTGGTATGTCTTCATGTGGAACCTACTGCTGCAGGTCTCCCTTGAAAAAGATATCATTGATATCAATGGGATTTTACCTGGATAAATAAAGGCATTGAATTGAATGTCCAATGAAAACATATCCAAGTGTAACAAACATCCAGTATTAACCTTACTGTTTTTTTACTAACAGTAACCAACTAATAATTTTCATAAAGTGCATATTTATTCCAAACTCAGAATATATATATATATGTAATAAAACAATGCTCAATGGTACACAGTATCCAAACTCTTTAGGCACTGGTCAGAGACATTCATGTAAAGCAGATACTGAATCCAATACTGGTAAAAACGTTGCAGAGATCAAATGTGTCCTTGTCTGAACGGAGAAACCTAATTTTTAAAACAACATTTTCAGTGTGTGATTTGAAAGATAAATTCTGATCAATAATAAAACCTAGATATGTGTATGTAGTGACCCTTTCAATGTAAATATCAGTCCCTTGAACAGTACAAATGTTGGGGAGAAAAGAAGTTAACTTTTTGCCATTTGAGAATATCATGAGTTTGGAGTTGTCTGCATTTAATACTAACTTGAGTTGAGATAAATGGGATGGAATAACATCAAAGGCAAAACATAAACAACAGAACAACATATCTATCCACATGTACAGGTGCCAACAGCATCTGATTGTGTAGCATCCAACCAAGCTTTAAAAACATGTAGTGGTACTAGCTTGGTAATTTCCCATTCTTTTTGCAGACTGTTCCATGTTAGTGGAGCTGCACATCTGAAAGCTTTCTTCCATAAGACAGTCCTAGCACTTGGCACATTTAATAAAACCACAGCATGCGATCTCCGGCAATAAGTACTTTCAATTCGCAGAGATCAGGGAGCAGATGATCAGTGGTGCCTTGTTTTTACTGAATGATGTGTTTTTTTTATGGGGAATTCAAATATGAGCTTATTATTAGGATTTTCGGAGACTTTGCCCACGTTTTCACAAACATGTTCACGCTAGGAGTATGGGAGTACTTCCATTCGCGTCGTCTTGATCTGTAGATGTGATTTGATGTGTCGTGTGTCTCCCAACTCCTCTCCAAAGTTCAGATACTATATAAAAATACTAAAAGATAAATAAAACATTAAACAATGACAAAATAACAACCTGAAAGATATGTATTCTATCTACACATTTCGTAATTATCTAATCTCGTGGCCTTATAAAAGTGTTGGCTAAAGTAACGCAGAATATATATATTTTTTAATTGTAAATAATTAGAAACATTATTTATGTGCACAAGTACACACACACATAACAAGCTGTACCGAGTTCCTCCGGCTGCAGTTCCGCAGACGGCCGGTGTGTGGCAGCAGAGCAGAGGGAGGTGAGTCGACGGATATGATGGATGACGGGAGCGACGGAAATACACCCAAACACATCTGGTACCCCGAACACATCTGGTACTGACACCGGTTCCAATGCACCCTCCCTCGCTCACTCGCACTTTGGCTGTGAGCTGCGGGTGCCAGATAAGCCAACATCCCCCATTTTCATCACTTGCAGCGCCCATCGTACAGGGCGAATGAAACGTGTAACCGGGATGAAATGGGTGTTACATTTACTTAATTATGAATGTTGTGACATCAAGGCCGAAAATTAGGATGAGCACCAACGGTCAAAACATTTGTTTTCCCTCCCAGAGCTGTCAGCGCAGCGCCTCCACAGATCTTGCGCCCCAGGGCTAGGCGAGCATCTATAATGCCAGTGCAACGGGCCGGTGTCAGCATAGATATATATAAACCTACAGTCTATGATATAAACACTAGATGACTCACCCGCGCTGCTGGCCAATGGAGACCGAAGTTGCCACTTGGCCGCCATCTTGCCACAGGCAGTTCTCTCATTCATAACATTATGGTTTACTATTTAAATAACCATAGCTTGCTCAATTTTCAACCCATTTTCAAACGGTTTGGTTTTTCATAAACATCAAAGATATAGTTATGATACTGCATACTTATAATTGTGGACTTTCATATGAAAATAACATCAGATAAAGCAATACACACACACACACACACACACACACACACACACACACACACACACACACACGTTCTCACTCCCATCCCGTCACATATTGACGGACGGTCAGGGCCCCTCCCCGTCGCTATATTACGTACAGGGTACCCCTTTCCCGTCATTTTCTACGGGCAGGGCGTCCCATAGACCTTCATTGCGGACACAGCGGACCCCTTGCCCGTCAGGCTTCTACGGGCAGGGCGTCCCATGGACCTTCATAATGCCTATTTTAAGGTTAATTTGGCCATTAAAATGCGTTTTGATCTCATTGTATGCGAGTAATGAGTTTTTATTTCTGATTATTTGTGCAGTACATGTACATGATGTTTAGTTTGCTAGTTATGACGAAGATTACTTCATGAATGTGTACACATTCATGGTTGCTAAGGTGGTTGCTATGGACGCTGCAACAGCTCCCAGACCACGTGATCAACAACAATGGCTGTCCTTCGTGTTATTCTCGGTGAAAATGCCTATTTTAAGGTTCATTTGGCCATTAAAATGCGTTTTGATGTCATTGTATGCGAGTAATGAGTTTTTATTTCTGATTATTTGTGCAGTACATGTACATGATGTTTAGTTTGCTAGTTATGACGAAGATTACCTTACGTCTGTGAGGAAAATACATGGGGCTCAGAGCCTCGTATTTTTAAAATCTTTTTTTCCTTCCAATTTATTATTCTTTTCAAAATAACACACTGTTATTTACTCACCAATAACACACAATTATCCTTGCTTTTATTTATTGGTTTAATTCCATAATCTCGGTCTTTTTGGCGTTCGTCAGGAACTGAATTTAACAATAAAAATAACCGGAAACTGACGTGGGCATTTCGAGCGATTACCCAAGATTCTCAGCTACGCTGATTGGATGTTTTAGCCGCAATGCATGCTGGGGTTTGGTGTTTATATTAGATGAAATCCGGAAAACATTTGAAAAGACTAAAATAATACTTAATTCCGAGTGTTCTTGCTTTTCTCTTTGGAAGTCATCACATAACGGCATTGTAATACACGGTTCGGCTGCATTACATATTACAGATATGCCGTAGTTCTTTATTTAGAGCGCCCTGATGAGAAGACCTTTGGAAAAACTGAAGAAATGCCGCCGAAACTGAATACTTGACGTGGATCATAAATATATCAACAATTAAAAAACTTCTCAATTTCTCTTCACACAATACGTCTCCTTGCAGTATCAACACTAATTCGGCTGACTTTTACATTTGATATAATTAATAGATAGGTTATATTTACACCATAACGGTGCACAGCTGATATAATAGGACTTGTAGTTTTTAAAGATATTACTGATTTGAATTGGATTGAATTTTGAATGTAAGAATGTAAATACTGAGTCTGAAATAGTATAGCAATATGCTGTAAAATTATGTGAAAGCATGAATAAAACTACACATCTTCAGATGTTGTACATACAAGTGTCTGTGTGTACCTTGTGTGCCTAGTGGTTAAAGCACGTTATTGAATTATTGTTTTTATGTGTTATATTTGATTAAAAAATATTAAGAGTACATATACTTTCATAGGGGGAAAGTAGAAGGTCTGTGATAGAAATATAGAATATAAAAAATCAAGAAGATACTATAAGTGATCTCTTCAATAAAACAGTTTAGTGCAGGATGTACAAAGATATTAATAGGAGGAGGTGCAAAACAGAAAAACGAATTAACCTTTATTTAAACATTAAATAACAGATTACGGTCTTCTTTTAAATAAGAAAAAAACGTTGGGGGTATCTATCTACAGATAAATACAAAGTACTTAACGTCTAATATATTGCTTTCCTGCAATGTTAACTATGTTGAAGCACTTATTTTAACTGATATTATACATATGGATTATACTCTTATGTATGTAGATAGAATAAGAAATGTGCAGAATATGACAGTTTAATGGTGGAGGTACACACATATTGATAGATGTCTTGTAATGCACTGTTGAGGGACCTGTGACCCAAGTTTTTCATTCATTTCATAACTACACCGTAAGTTGTGTATGATATGTCAATACACCTTTAAAATCTTGAAATCTTGAAAGGGATGTGCAAAATAGCCATAATATATAGTCTTTAATTAACTATTAGTAGAGAATAACGAGTAATTAATATACTTTATTACTCGTTTCCATTAATGTCAATTGCAGATACATGTTTAGTCTTCTCAAGCACCAACTATCAAATATCTCTCCTGATTGTTGGCACTTGACAATCACCTTACCTGAATGTCACTCAGGTGTAACTAAAGTCTGATTTAAGGGTTGTTTATATTTCACATCATTAATCAGAATCTGCAAAGTAACTCAAATAAGTGTAGTGGAGTAAAAATACCAGGTTACCCTCTGAATTGTAGTGGAGTAGAATTACAAAGTATCAATGAGCGGTCATGTGGGTATATTAATGCTATATATTGATGCTGCGCATTATAGACAGCGATTTTCACCCATTTATTAATTATATGTTTTACATTTGATAACACCAATGTGTTTAATACTGGCAACTTCTAATTGTGGGAAAAACGAAAACGTTCAGTAGAGACGTCCCATAGAACATTTTGCGAAACACAATAGTGTAGTGTGTAGTTCTGGGGGGGCGTTCGATTCCAGTTTTGGATAGTCTGGCGTGGTTTCGTTCCATTTCAAACAGCTGTTTGACGCTGTAACCTTGGCGCACTGCCACTCCAACATCCAATCCCAGACCTTGAAGAGTAATCACGGGGACTGTAGTCCTAAACGATAGCTGGGGATTCTGGGTAGTGTAGTGTCTTTGGCCATCCTAAACTCAAACATTTTGACAATCGCAATGATGCTCGAAATGTCCCTTATAGTTCTACGTCTGTTTCCGGTTATTTTTATTTTGAAATTCAGTTCCTGACGGACACCAAAAAAGACCGAGATTATGGAATTAAACCAATAAATAAAAGCAAGGATAATTGTGTGTTATTGGTGAGTAAATAACAGTGTGTTATTTTGAAAAGAATAATAAATTAGAAGGAAAAAAAGATTTTAAAAATACGAGGCTCTGAGCCCCGTGTATTTTCCTCACAGACGTAAGGTAATCTTCGTCATAACTAGCAAACTAAACATCATGTACATGTACTGCACAAATAATCAGAAATAAAAACTCATTACTCGCATACAATGACATCAAAACGCATTTTAATGGCCAAATGAACCTTAAAATAGGCATTTTCACCGAGAATAACACGAAGGACAGCCATTGTTGTTGATCACGTGGTCTGGGAGCTGTTGCAGCGTCCATAGCAACCACCTTAGCAACCATGAATGTGTACACATTCATGAAGTAATCTTCGTCATAACTAGCAAACTAAACATCATGTACATGTACTGCACAAATAATCAGAAATAAAAACTCATTACTCGCATAAAATGAGATCAAAACGCATTTTAAAGCCAAATGAACCTTAAAATAGGCATTATGAAGGTCCATGGGACGCCCTGCCCGTAGAAGCCTGACGGGCAAGGGGTCCGCTGTGTCCGCAATGAAGGTCTATGGGACGCCCTGCCCGTAGAAAATGACGGGAAAGGGGTACCCTGTACGTAATATAGCGACGGGGAGGGGCCCTGACCGTCCGTCAATATGTGACGGGATGAGAGTGAGAACGTGTTGCGCACACACACACACACACACACACACACACACACACACACACACACACACACACACACACACACACACACACACACACACACACACACACACACACACACACACACACACACACACACACACACACACACACACACACACACACACACACACACACACACACACACACACACACACACACACACAGTATTTATATTAAATATGTTCAGGTGTATATATTTCCATTTATTTTATTATATTGTTAATATTTAAAATAAATTATAAAATTAAAATACATTTATATTTTATATATAAAAATCGGTCTCATGTTACCACTCTGTAAGCCAATAGTTTTTAATTTAGCAATGCCTTAGCTTTAAGAACAGGGACACAACTAATGACAATAGCATATGTTGGTATATTATATCGATATTCACACCTTTATCAGAAGAACCAAACCAACATAAAATGTGCTCACAGACAGGCCAGTTCTGTCTAATTTATCACAATTATTTTTGACATGAGATCTTCATATCATCCTAGTTTTGTATTTAGTTTCTAGATTTGTAAACAAATCCAGAACCTTTGAAATATGTTATTGAAAAAAGACCAAGAATAATATAAACTGTACCATGTGTCCTTTTGTGTCCTTCTCAATTTGTGGTTTGTCTTGTCTCACCCCGGCTGATATATCACAAAATCCACTGTTTAAATTGTTCCCTATATTGCCCCTATGCCCCTGTAAGGTGTCCTTGGGTGTTATGAAAGGCGGCCCCCCAAAATAAATGTATTATTATTAGGGCCGGGACTTTAACGCGTTAATTAAGATTAATTAATTACACAAAAATTAACGCGTTAAAAAAATTAACGCATTTTAATCGCACTTTAAAATCGCACTTATGTTTGCACAGCGGAACGTTTCTCACTGGATGAGTTTCAGGCGTACCGATTATACTGGAGCACCAACTAACGTTCATGACTTCAAACAACAACAAACCACGGTGAACAACAGTCAAACATGAACGAACAAGCTGATGAGACCGGTTTGGTCGGCCCCGTGGATGGGACATTTTGTTTTAAAAAACGGACGGATGGAAGCGTCGATAAGAGCACGGTTGTGTGCAAATTATGCAAAAAAGAATTTGCATATCACCGCAGCACATCAAGCCTAAAGTATCACCTAAATGCAAAGCATGTAGCAGCTAGCGTGGACGTTAGCCCGACTCCGAGTGCAAGGAACCACACCCTGACCCAACCCACACTCAACCAGATGACTGGTTTCAGGGCCAGGATAAGTAAGTCCACGTCTGAGAAAATAACCAGCTCACTAGGGCTCGACATTAAGGACTGCTCGATGGCCCGGGGCCATCTAGTATTTAGCTCGGGCAATGAAGCCTCACCTGCTGGTTGCCCGATCGGGCAATCTATTATGCCAGTATCATGCAGCTCGCGGATCCAGTAATGAGTGACCCGACAGTAAAACTAAACATATCTATAACTCGTTTAGGTAGTTTGAGAGGTAATTAAAATAGCTACGTGTGATATTCTAACCTGAAGTGTGTGTTTTGTTCCGCTCACCGCTGCATGTGGTTATGCAGAGATGCGTGTCGAGTCTCGACTCGTCAGCAGCAGCTGATCTCTCTCTCCCGTCAGATTAGACTTCACTCGCATTTATGTCCATATCGATCAGATCCAGCTAGTAAAAGACAACTACACAATAAGTGTCGCTATGCAACTGGATGAGGCCACAAAGTATAGCGCAGCATTATGCATTTGTTTACATACCCACCGGAACCCCGAGGCATTACCAACAGATCAACGCACAATCAACCCATACAGGACATCTCTTTCTCCACATTAAGTGTTAGACATTAGAGTTGACTATTCTTGTCTGTCACATACTCTTCTTGTCTGTCACATAAGTGGCGCAACTGAAGCGGTATTGCTCTAAAGGGAAATTATTTTGACCGAAGATATTTAGATTTGCCGGCTAACGGGAACTCTGACGTGTGCTTCGCGGATGCGCTCGGCTCCTCTCGACTGCTGCTCGGGTCTGCTCGGTCAGCTTCCGGATGAGGAGGCATTCGTTCGACCAACTTACAGTAGTTAACATTACAAACATTTTTAACAGGGGCCATAATAGTGTAAATAATGTTTGTTTTGGCAGTTATAACTGAATGTAATGTTGGGGAAGGCATTTTCCTTCATCAGATGGAAAGTGTTTTAACCAACAACTTAAGTATTTCTTATAGCTATACAGGGCATGCAAGCGAGCAAACACAAACAAGAACAAACAAACAAGTGAAATGAAGAATAAAATTGAAATTGTACAATATAATATTGCAGCCTGTCCTCCTACAAAAAACGACCATATAGGTCGATTGTTCAGCAGCTAAATACGACCCAGAGACACGTTTTAAAGTGTAGCCCCTCTAGTGGTCGTGTAAGAAACAACATGCTCCTGTCGATTGCAAACGCTCCGGAGGGTCGTTTATTCACAAATAACCCTCTCTGGAAAATCCTAAATTGTGGAATAGTTTGGCCATTAAAATGCTTTTTTATTAGATTTCTAGCGAGAAGTGTATATTGTACTTTTATAATCCACGTCCAGTGGATGTGTAGGATCTACAGTTTGATAGATATACGAAGATGATTTGAGGTCTCGCCAGGAGAACGTGTACTGTATATGGGGCAACTTCCATGTAAAGTTAGCGTGGGTGAAAACAGTATTTCCGGTCTCGAAGTTTTCATAATAAAACCGGAAGTATTCCCCACACTGTCAAATGATTACGCAGTGATATCTCCATTACTCATCCACTAAAAAACATCAGGTTATCCTTGTTAATTACACAATATTGATTGGTTTAAATTGTGTACAATGCTCGGAGTTTAGACACGACAGAGTTTCCGAAGACACTACACTACCCAGAATCCCCAGCTATCGTTTGGGACTACAACATCCGCCTTGCTTTACAAACCCCGTGATTAGCCCTCAAGCTCTGTGATTGGATATTGGAGTGGCAGTGTGACAAGGTTACGCTGAGCGTCAAAGCTCTTTGAAATGGAATGGAACCACGCCAGACTATCCAAAACTGGACTTGGACGGGTCCAGCCCGGCCCTCCCCCCCAGAATTACACTTGCTGCCTATTGTGTGTTTCGCAACATGTTCTATGGCACGTCTCTACTGGGAAATGTAGTTTTAAAAGACGTTTTCGTATTTCCCACAATTAGAAGTTGCCAGTATTAAACTGTATACATCCCTGGAGGTTTAGGGGACACGAAACACATTGGTGTTATCAAATTTAAAACATATAATTAATACATGGGTGAAAATTGCTTGTGTCCATAATGGGCAGCATTAATACCACATGACAGCTGGACTTATGTCTGTGACCCCTCCTGTTGTTAATTGATGAGCCTGAAACATGCACTTGTCAAGGTTCAGATGCACATTTAGCAAATATGGCAGTAGCCATCGATCATCTTAAGATAAGATACTTTATTGATCCCAAGTTGGGAAATGTTTTTGTTACAGCAGCATGTACTACTTTGTTCTACTCCACTACAATTCAGAGGTTAACCTGGTATTTTTACTCCACTACATTTATTTTTGTTACTTTGCAGATTCTGATTAATGATGTGAAATATAAACAACCCTTAAATCAGACTTTAGTTACACCTGAGTAAAATTCAGCCTTATCAGTTAGTCTGTTTTGCACATCCTCCTGTTAATATCTTTGGACGTCCTGCACTAAACTGTTTTATTGTAGAGATCACTACAGTATCTTCTTGATATTTTCTATTCTATATTTCTATCATTGACCCCTATTTTGTATGTAGGCTACTCTTAATATTTAAATGCTTTAATCAAATATAACTTATTCAACAACTAAATTCAATAACGTGCTTTAACCACTAGGAGGTGCGGTTTAGACCAGTGATCCAGTTAATAAAACATAATAATATCGTACATAATATGACTATTCACTTTATTGTGAGTTTAAAACAGAACGGTAAAGGAAAATACAGTTTCAGTCTCTCGATGTGAAGCTTATGCATTGTACCATGAACCTGTATAGACCTGTAACAGTCAACTGCATGAGGAGTTGGAAAGGTAGTTCAGAAAATCAGTAATATCTTTAAAAACTACAAAAAAGTCCCTTTCTATCAGCTGTGCACCGTTATGGTGTAAATACAGACTATCTACTAATTGGATCAAATATAAAAGTCAGCCGAATTAGTGTTGATACTGCAAGGAGACGTATTGTGTGAAAAGAAATGGAAGATGTTGTTTAATTGTTGATATATTTATGGTTCACGTCACGTATTCAGTTTTGGCGGCATCTCTTCCAGTTTGTCAAAAGGTCTTCTGATCAGGGCTCTATAAATACATATCTAGGGCAGATATGTAATATTTAATGCAGCCGAACCGTGTATTACAATGCCATTATGTGATGACTTTCAAAGAGAAAAGCAAGAACACTCGGAATAAAGTATTATTATTATTATTTTTAATGTTTTCCGATTTCATATCACATAAACACCATATCCCGACGTGCATTGCGGCGTGATTTTAGCCTATCAAAACTTCTGAAAAAAGAAATGTGTCTCTCAGAATCGAAAGAGAAAAACCTATGGGAAAAACACAAGCATTGTACACAATTTAAACCAATTAATGTCGTATAATTAACTAGGATAAACTGATGTTTTTTTAGTGGATGAGTAGTGCAGATATCACTGTTAAATCATTTGATCATTGGTTTTATTATGAAAACGGCGAGACCGGAAATACTGTTTTCAACCCGTAACTTTACATGGAAGCTTGCCGCATATACACGTTCTCCTGACGAATCCTCAAATCATCTTCGTAATATCTATCAAACTATAGATCCTACATATCGACTGGACGTGGATTCTAAAAGTACAATATATACTTCTCGCTAGAAATCTAATCATAAAGCGTTTTAATGGCCAAACTATCCTACAATTTAGGATTTTACAGAGAGGGTTATTTGTGAATAAACAACCCTCTGTAACGTTTGCATTCAACGGGAGCACTAGAGGCCGACAATTTTAAAACGTAATTATAGGTCGTATTAAGCGCTTGAACAAACGACATATTTGGTCGTAATAAGGGCTTAAAACAATCGACCCATTTGGTCGTATGAGTTGGAGGACTTGTTGTAATATTGTGGTGGTTCATCTTATAATTCAGTCTAGAGAATGCACCAGACAGCATCTAAGACCTGCAAAAATCAAAATGTTCTAGGGGGACGGAGGCCCCCCAAACCCTTGGTGCCATTTCGTCCGCGTGCATTTTTCAGGGCAATCTCTATTGGGCTCAGAGCCATCTGTAAATTAATGTCATGCACTTGGACTGTAGACCACTTGGAGTACAATCCATGTGAAAATTGCTTCTCACTGTTCTCAGGTCAAATATGTATATTTGATTAAAAATGCGGTTAATTTAGATTAATTAATTACAAAGCCTCTAATTAATTAGAGGCTTTGTAATTAATTAATTAGATTCATTTTTTTAATCGAGTCCCGGCTCTAATTATTATTATTATTAAGAAGAACAACTTGGTGTGGTGTGGAGGGGATGTAGGAAGCAGGAGCAGGTGGGGAGAGATGGGGCTTCAAGGTTCAAGGTTATTTGTTTTAAATGTGTCTTGGAGATAAGGACCAGCTGCACACAATAAAATACAGTATAACACAAAACCAATAAGACACACGGTGACACATGGCACACCAACAATCAATCATCGTCCAGCCTCAGCTTTGGTATTCTTTCACAACCATGTTATTAGACTGAGCAAACAAACATATGTGGGGAACATAGTGCTGCGTCTCATGGAACATGAAGATTTAATAAATACATAGTAGGTGGCGATATATGCTCCTAGTGGTAGCGATTCGCCATTAAACATCCGGAGGCTGCACAAAAGTCCGGCATAGTCAGGTACTTCTGTAAACACAAAGCCAGCAAATTCCTGTATCATAATGCAAGATGTTTTTAACAAGCCAAACCACTTGGAAGAAATCATATGTAACTTAAGTTATGTTGAAAAGAAAGAGCAGTTCTGCCTCTCCCACTGGTGTAAAGTTGCTGGGTCAACTTTGTAATACTACTGTAGGTCTCACTCATAGCCTCTTGTTATTAGCCAGCTAATAAATACAACCACATACACAAAGAAAAGCTGCAATTTCAACATGTCCAAGCATCCTGTATCATAGCCATGCTAATAATGTTTATAATAAACCAAACCGTTTGTAAATCAGTCAAGATTTCAGCGAGTTAAGAGTATGTTTGTGCAGATCACTCACCTTACAACAGCTACCATAACGCAAATCAGAGTAACTGTTGACTGTGGCAAGATGGCGGCCGGTCAGCTATGCTGGAAAATCTCCCATGAGCCATCGAGGGTTTATATATATCTATGGGTGTCAGTACCAGATGTGTTCGGGCTACCAGATATGTTCGGGTGTATTTCCGTCGCATCCGTCATATCTGTCTGATTTGATATACTTTATTAATCCCCGTGGGGAAATTGTTTCTCTGCATTTGACCCATCCTAGTGTTAGGAGCAGTGGGCTGCCATTTTTGAACAGCGCCCGGGGAGCAGTGTGGGGAACGGTGCCTTGCTCAAGGACACCTCGGTAGCACTTGGTCTTGCCGGGACTTGAACTGGTGACCTTCCAGTTGCCAAGCCAAGTCCCTATTGACTTCGCCATCACCTCCCTCTGCTCCCAGCGCTCTGCTGCCACACACCGGCCGTCTGCGGAACTGCAGCCGGAGGAACTCTGTAGGCCTACTGGATAATGACCGCGAAATTTAATATTTTCTTTTGTTCTTAACTTTCATGACAGAAATTGAGAGCTTTTATACTGAGATAAAGCACTCCGTGCTCAATGGTGGTTACCACAATCTCACCATCGCCGCTGAAAAGCCTGATAACAGGAAGGCGTTAATTCGGAGGTTGTTTTAAAAATTAGGTTTCTCCGTTCAGACAAGGAAACATTTGATCTCTGCAACGTTTTTACCAGTATTGGATTCAGTATCTGCTTTACATGAATGTCTCTGACCAGTGCCTTAAGAGTTTGGATACTGTGTACCATTGTGCATTGTTTTATTACATATATATTAGGGCTGTCAAACGATTACAATTTTTAATCAGATTAATCACAGCTTAAAAATTAATTAATCATGATTAATCACCATTCGAACTATGTCCAAAATATGCCATTTATTTATGTATATTGTTGTGGGAATGGAAAGATAAATGAAAGCAGGCGGATATATCCATTTAACATACAGTATGTATGTTTATTATAACATTTTTCTGCATGTCAAAATGAAAGACAGCCCACACACCTATCAATCATCAAACCGTGGGGTCTTAATTCATTACGTGTTGATTTCTATCAACGGGGGAGTACTTCAGGAAAGTCGACAGGGGGGGGGGGCGGCTAGTGGAGTACTTCGTGACCACAGTGTGAACGTTGTGATCAGCTGTTTTAGCGCAGTTCTCCAGTGATGGGGGGGAGTCTCCCTCCGCATCCGGTTGGCGTAGTTTTGGCACAGTTCCGTTGTACAGACCGACGTTAACAGCAGCCCTGTATGTGCACACGGAGACCGACTCTGTCGTCCGGTGATCTAACCGCCTTCTGGAAAAGCTTCACAAGTAGTCGGTACGCAAATGCGCTTTGTGACCAGCGGCGTAGCTGTGGGTGGGCCCGGGTGGGCCTGGGCCCACCCACATGCACGTCTGGCCCACCCACAGCCAATCAGCGCTTCATAGCGCAGAGCCGGGAAGCCCAGAAGGAAGTGCCACAAACTGCAGTTCATCTAGTGGCCGACAGGGGATGGATGCAAAAAGGAGCAATTCCCATAGACCCCCATGTTAAAATGCCCAACTTTACAGCAGAAATAAACATCTTTCTTGCCTGGATCCAATAAAACGTATTCTGGATATAGTTAGATTCCACCTTCATGACAATGGAATAGGGAGTGCATTTTTTTACCGTGAGTTTTTATAGTAAGTAAAGTAACTTTTGCCGTGAGTGAATGAAAGTATTATTTCATCTTGAGGTCTGCAGTTTAGCGTGTACACATTTGCTGAATATGAAAACACTCAGTGTGTGCCCATTGTGCGACTGTCAAGGATAAACAACCTGTGCCCCCGATATATGTTGTATGTATTATTGCTACACAAACATTACATTGCAGTTTAAGTGTCGCCAACTCCGTTTAAGAGATCTCGCCCCCGTCTGTGTGAGAGGGGGCGGGGCAGTTTACACACACGCAGCTGCTACAACATGCAGCAACACACACACACGGAGGAGATGGCGGAGCGAACGCGCTCCGAGGTGTGGTTAAACTATAGCCGTGTCTATGTGGACAATACTCGTTATCAAAAGTGGAATAAGAGTTTATCATGTGAGGGCGGTAACACGAGCAATTTGTCTAAACATTTAGCAAAAGTGCTCCACATCCAGACGGAGGAATGCACCGGGTTCCACTGTCTTTCTAGTAGCTCTGTAGCCCCATCCACGAGGAACGTTTCCACGTCAGGTGTTATGTTTGCTAGCAGCGACACACCGAGTTAACTACATTATACAAACATGGGTTAATGATTAGAGGAAACTGAGTTATTTATTTTAGTTATATAAGTTTCAGCTATTCTGTTTACAGTTCTGTCATCACATTATTTAATATGATTTGTTAAAACATTGTTGTTTCTTTTGATGTGAAATATTATGTATTTAATTTAAATAAAAAGCAATGTTAGATTTGTTCACAATTTGTTTAGTTAGTTTACCTTCTTTTTTTCTCCAAAAGAACCGATAAAAGTAATGTTAAAGGACCGGATCGATAAGACATAGACATACTTTATTGTCATTTCAACAAGACACAGAGTGTACTATTAAAACGAAATTTCGTTGTACTGGCTTACAGGAACAGGACAATATAAAAACTTGCTAAAATTGTACATATAAATAAATAATAGTGACGTGGTGCTGATACAATTAAAGATAAAGTGTGCGTTTAAAATATAAAGACTTACTATACATATAAATAAAATAGACATACTATATAACAAATATGTGCTCTTTACACAGCGTAATGTAATCTTTATGTTACTGGTCTGCTTGCTGTTCAGCAGTCTGATGGCTTGGGGAAAAAGCTATTGCAGAATCTGGCTGTTTTGCTCTTAATGCTGCGGAACCTCTTGCCGGAGGGCAGCAGGGAGAACAGAGCATGGTGAGGATGAGTGGGGTCTTTAAAAATGTTCTGGGCTTTTGTTAGGCAGCGTTTCTGAGCGGTGTCTCTGATGGGAGGGAGAGAAACTCCGATGATCTTCTCTGCTGTCCTGACCACTCTCTGCAGAGACTTCCAGTCTTTGGCGTTGCAGTCTCTCGACCAGATGGCGATGCCGCTGGTCAGCACGCTCTCTATGGTTCCTCTGTAGAACGTGGTGAGGATGGGAGGGGGGAGCTGTGCAGGAAGTGTAGGCGCTGCTGTGCCTTCTTAAATAGTGATGTAGTGTGAGTGGACCAGGTCAGACTGCTTGTGATATGCACCCCCAGGAACTTGGTGCTGTCTGTAGTCTTCACTGCTGTGCCGTTGATGTGGAGTGGTGGGTGACAGTGCTTTTTGTTCCTGAAGTCGACAATGATCTCTTTTGTTTTATCGACATTCAGGATCAGGTTGTTGGTGTTACACCAGTCTGTCAGATGTTTCACCTCCTCCCTGTAGGCCTGTTTGTTGTTGTCCCTGATGAGTCCCACCACTGCTGTATCGTCCGCATACTTTATGATGTGGTTGGTACTGAACCTGGAGCATAAGCGTAAGCGCTATCGATAAAAGTAGTAGTACCGTTAAAGCCTTAACGATAGCCATCCCTATGTGGATGTCAGTTTTACACACATTCTGAGGCCGCCGTGCCTATGTTTTTGTTTCCACTGCTAATTTATGCTTAAGTTCTATTGGTGCATTAAAAGATCATTACAATCATTAATGAAGTTTCAGCTCAGACCCCACACTTAATGTCTCCCCCTGGCCCACCTACATTTCTCCAGGCCCACCCACACAATAATTCCTGGCTACGCCACTGTTTGTGACACAAGTGACGGTACGCATTTCAGATTAGGCACATACCCTGCGTACCAGTTATGTGCACCCCTGTACCAGAGCCATATTATTACTATTATATGGCTCTGCCCTGTACTACAGCAAGAGTATTCTCCGTCGGGACTTCCTGCAACAACACCACGCCGTTATCAAAGATGTTCTATTGAGAAGACGATCACTACGTGACAAAAGTTTTCAAAACCGTGGCTACTGAACTCAATCTTACTAACTGCTGTCTGTGCAATTTACTCCCGCGGCGAGTTGGCAGACTTTATTTTGCTTACTTTAACATCATTGTTTCATGGTGGGGCTAAGCCATTTCTTGTATGGGTGTAGCCTACCCCAGCCATACCCTGGCGCTGCCACTGGTGGCACGTATGGGGCGGGCCATTCTGCACATGCGTTAAATGCGTTAAATATTTTAACGCAATTAATTCAAAAAATTAATTACCGCCGGTTAACGCGATAATTTTGACAGCACTAATATATATATATATAGTGAGTTTGGAATAAATATGCACTTTATGAAAATTATTAGTTGGTTACTGTTAGTACAAAACAGTAAGGTTAATACTGGATGTTTGTTACACTGGATATGTTTTCATTGGACATACAATTCAATACCTTTATTTATCCAGGTAAAATCCCATTGATATCAATGATGTCTTTTTCAAGGGAGACCTGCAGCAGTAGGTTTCCACATGAAGACATAAAAACATAACAGAACAACATATCTATCCACATGTACCAACAGCATTTGATTGTGTAGCATCCCACCAAGCTTTAAAAACATGTAGTGGTACTAGCTTGGTAATTTTCCATTCTTTTTGCAGACGGTTCCATGTTAGTGGAGCTGCACATCTAAAAGCTTTCTTCCATAAGACAGTCCTAGCACTTGGCACATTTAATAAATCACAGCATGCGATCTCAGGCAATAAGTACTTTCAATCGCAGAGAGATCAGGGGGGTATACTACGATTTTCGCTTAGCCGGCTAAATTCAGGGAAAACTCCGGCTTTCCGGTCCTACGAAGCTGGTTCTCTTTTTAGCAGGCTAGATCTCCATGGTAATCATATATTTTCTTATCTGAGTCAGCTGAGCCGTATCTGGCCGTACAACACTCAGTGTCACATACTGTATGCAGAAGTATTATTTTAAGCAACACATTAAGTTGACGAAACACTCAATAATTAAAGTCAGATCGTGTCTTAGACGGGGCAGTGATATCCAGTGGCGACTGGTCATTAGGGGCAGGTGGGGCACAGCCCCACCTAGTGTCAGCAGAAAGTATTAAAAATAATGATTACAAAAAAAATGCAAAAAAATAAATAAAAAATATATTTTAAGATCATGTTTAATCATCTGATTTGTCTGTACATTGCTGTTTTAGTCTGTGTTCTTCTAATTAGTGTCTACAGTGTCACACTGCTCAATAGGC